>NC_068574.1:35620777-35926345 GCF_025698545.1 Gossypium raimondii | reverse complement strand
TCCTTTTGTTAGGGATGTCAGAATTGTTAATGAGCTCCCTGGGTTGAATTTGGAATTGAGCTCCTGCCAGGAACGGCTCCAGTGTCCATCGCCTCTTATAGGATGACACCGAAGGAGCTGATGTAGTTAAAAGCTAAAATCTAAGAACTGTTGGATCGAGGATTCATTCGACCTAGTGTGTTTTCTTGGAGAGCACCAGTGTTGTTCGTAAAGAAAAAAGATGGGACCATGCGCATGTGTATCGACTATAGACAATTGAATAAACTGACCATCAATAATAAGTATCTTTTTTGTTAAGGATAGGTGATTTATTTGATCAGTTGTAAGGAGCTTCGATTTTCTCCGAAATAGATCTTTGTTCTGGGTACCATAAGTTGAGAGTTAAGGAGGCTGATGTGTATAAAACTGCGTTTAGGACTCATTATGGTCATACGAATGCACCAGCTTCCTTCAAGGACCTAATGAACCGAGTATTTCAGTCCTACTTGGATCAATTCATGGTGGTATTCATAGACAATATCTTGTTGTATTCAAGAACTGAGGATGAACATATTGTACATCTCCAAATTGTTTTGTAGATTTTAAGGGAGAAACAACTTACGCTTAGTTAGCAACTATGATTTCTGGTTGCGAGAAGTGACATTTTTGGGTCGCGTGGTATCTGCCGACGGGATTAGGGTTGATCCTTGAAAAATTGAAGCCGTACTGGATTGGACACCACCTAAGATCGTATCTGAACTTCAAAGCTTTCTGGGTCTGGCAGGGTATTATAGATGTTTTGTTGAGGGGTTTTCCTTAATTACTGCACCTCTGACTAAGTTGCTACGTAAAGATGTTTTCCTTAATTGCTGCACCTCTAACTAAGCAGCAAGAAAGTTTTGAGAAATTGAAGAAAGTTCTGACTGAGGCCCCTGTCTTGATACAGCCAGAGGCTGGGAAGGAATTCACTGTCTACAGTGGTGCATCACACGTTGGTTTGGGTTGTGTGCCGATGCGGAAGGGTAAGGTGGTTGCTTATGCCTCTCGTCAGGTTAAGCCTTACGAGGAAAATTAGCCTACTTATGAATCGAAGTTAGCTGCGGTGGTATTCGTACTGAAAATTTGGAGGCATTATCTCTACGGTGAGAACTGTACTATCTACACAGATCACAAGAGTCTGAAGTATCTCCTCACTCAGAAAGAGTTGAATATTAGGTAGAAAAGATGGATAGAGCTGCTTAAGGATTATGATTTCTTGATTAAATACCATCCTGGGAAGGCTAACGTAGTAGCGGACGCCCTGAGCCGTAGGGCTATATCTGATATAAGAGCGATGTTTGGTTGTCTCAGCCTGTTTGATGATGGTAGTTTTTTGGCTGAGTTGCAAATTAGACCGACATGGACTGAACAAATTAAGGGTAAATAGTTGTTCGATGAGTCATTGGTTCCTCGTTTCCGTCAGGTTGAGAATGGGGAAACTTCAGACTTTGGGTTGAATAGTGAAGGAGTACTGTGTTTCCGTGGGAGAGTGTGTACCGAGGGATAATGACTTGAGGCAATCTATACTACGAGAGACGCATAGTAGTCCTTATGCTATGCATCCAAGCAGAAGTAAGATGTATCGAGATCTTCGTGAGTTGTACTGGTGGCCAGGATTGAAACGTGAAATAAGTAATTTTGTGGGTAAGTGTTTAACTTGCCAGCAAGTGAAGGCTGAACATCAGTTACCTTTAGGGTTACTACAGCCAGTTAAGATTCCACTATGGAAATGGGAGAGAGTAACCATGGATTTTCTGAGTGGGTTGCCCTTAACACCTACTAAGAAGGATTCGGTATGGGTTATTGTAGATCGATTGACTAAATCTGCCAATTTCATACTAGTCCGTACCGATTACTCTTTACAGAAGTTGGCTAAACTGTATGTGGCTGAGACTGTAAGACTACATGGGATACCAGATTCTATTATATCAGATAGAGATCCTCGCTTTACGTCTCGATTTTCAAAGAATTACATGAGGCTTTGGGTTCTAGACTGGACTTTAGTACTACGTTTCATCCCAAACAGATTGTCAGCCAGAGAGGGTGATTCAAATATTGGAGGATATGTTAAAATGTTGTGTAATGGATTTTCGAGGCAACTGGGAAGATTATTTGCCATTAGCAGAGTTTGCGTATAATAATAGCTACCAGTCCAGTATTCAAATTGCACTGTACGAGGCATTATATGGTCGTAGGTGTCGTAATCCTACCTGTTGGACTAAGTTGGACGAGCGACGAGTTCTGGGGCCAGAGTTGGTTTTTGATACTGAAGAGAAGGTAAAACTAATTTGAGACCGAAGCATCTGATAGGCAGAAGTCTTACGCGGATCTTAGATGGTGAGAGTTTGAGTATTTTGTGGGGGGACTACGTTTTTCTTAAGGTCTCCCCTTGGAAAAAGATACTGAGGTTTGGCTTGAAGGGTAAGCTTAGCCCTAGGTTCATTGGGCCTTACCGTATACTGAAGCGTGTGGGACTGGTCACCTATCAACTTGAGTTACCTCCAGAATTAGACCAGATTCACGAAGTGTTCCATGTCTCCATGTTAAGGCGTTATCGCTCCGATCCCACACACATATTACCAGTTGACGAGATCGAGGTTAGGCCAGATTTGACCTTTGAGGAGGAGCCAGTGCAGATTTGGACCGTGAGGTTAAGGTACTGAGGAAGAAGTCTATTCCTTTAGTCAAAGTGCTTTTGCGTAATCACAGTATAGAAGAAGCCACGTGGGCACCCGAAGAGGTGATGCGACAACAATACCCTCACCTATTCTGACCAGGTAAATTTCAAGGCCAAAATTTGGTTAAGGGGGGTAGAGTTGTAATGCCCCAAAATTTAAGTCTTTAATTTTTGCATGATTTGACACAAATTTCTTATTTGCTTCAATGGTTAAGCAATTTGGGTGTGTGGGGGAGTGTTTGAGAAGCCTGGGTTCAAGTCTTGGCTTTTGCAGAATTTTTATTTTTGCTCTTAAATGAGTCTGGACATAGGGTTGTAGGCTTTATAAATATTAGTGTTTATTTTATGTCACAAAAAGAGCCTGTGGTCTAGTGGCAAGGTGGCGTGTGGTGTAACTGTGAGGTCTAAATTTCAAGTCCTCGGTTGCGCATGGGAGTATTTATTTTGCTGCTTGAGCTGGGTAGGTGGTGGAGTTTGACTGAAATACTTCTAAATGGAGTTTGAATTGGTCATAGAGAGAGTTGAGAAGAATTTGGTGGAGTAAATCAAGGAGGGATAAGGGGAAAGATTTTAGGAGAAAATCAAGGAGTTGCGTGTGAGGACTGTTGTGCCGTTTCGGGTAATTGAAGCATTGAGAATTCGGATGGGGAGGGTGTTTGTGCCAAATTTAGTCACTTAACACTAAAGGTATTCAGTTTTGGTCTTTTTTTTGGAGTTTATCTCTCAGTTTGCTTTGATTTTGGTGAGTTTCGGGTTTCACGTTTTAGTTTTGGTGCCGAATTTTGCCAATTTCTAGAGGTTTCTTCTCGGAGAACTATCTCCCTTCATTGAGTCGGGTTTAGCCGATTGTTATCCCTCTATTCGATCACTCCCTGCACTGAACTTCTTTTCGTTGCTTTTACTGTTCTAGTGCTGCAAGTATTGCGGATTATCGGTAATCGATAAGTGGGTGATCATTTTTGGTTGGGGGTCTTGGAGGAGTTATGTCACCCTCTATCAAGCAAGGTCGGTGTGCCTGGAGACTTCCGCTTTTCTCGTAAACAGGTGTGTAATCACTCCACTACAACTGTAGATCGGCGTAAAGCCGAGAAGCCGTAAACATGGCATTTGAGACCACACGGGCGTGCGATCGCTCGAGTGGTACGCCCAACATACGATTCGTGGGCAAATGACCGAAATACCCTCGATGGCTAAAATGACCGAAATACCCTCGATGGATAAACTAATCGAAATACCCTCGATGGGTAAAATGATCGAAATACCCTTGAAGGGTAAACTGACCGAAATACCCTCAAAGGGTAAAATAACCGAATACCGTCAATGGGTAAAATGACCGAATTACCCTCAATGGGTAAAATGACCGAAATACCCTCAAAGGGTAAAATGATCGAAATACTCCTGAAGGGTAAAATGACCGAAATACCCTAATAGGGTAAAATTACTATTATAACCCTAGGAGTGGAAATGAGTGTATGACCGATTTGCTCTATGTTATATATATGACTGTTACTGAGTATGACATACTGCATAAACGTATGATTTATGACATGACATACTGCATGGGTTTGGGATTCTAATCTAGGGAAGTATACTGTACTAGTGGCTTTGCCACATATCTTTATTCTTGGAAGCTTTATTGTGTTATTATTCTTGGCGCCTTTCTTTGCGTCTTTGTTCTTGGCGACTTTCTTTGCGATATTATTGTCTTTGGTTGGGTGGGTCGATTTTATCCCCACATGGTGTGTTGGTGGTACGGGGTGGTGTGTTGGCTGGATTGGGATGGGTTGCATTACTACATTGTACTGATTACTATATTGGGCTAAGGCCCACAATGTTACTGTATTGGGCTAAGGCCCACACACTGTTACTGTAATGGGCTAAGGCCCACACTATACCGCTACTGAATAGGGCTTAGGCCCAGACTGTTACTGCATGTTGTATGCTAACTGTTTGGTAGAGGATTACGTAAAACTTACCCTTTCCTTTTTAACTGTGCAGGTAATCCTCAGCCATAGACGATTCAGTCCTGCGAGGGACTCGGAGGTGGCCACACTACTGAAGCTGTTACATTTACTTTTATTCTAACTTGGTTATATATTGGATTTTGTTTTTGTAATAAGGCCTTTAAGTTGGTTTTAAATTTTTAATTGGGCTTTCCTTACTTTTTTAAAACTGCTAGTTTAGGAGAAGAAGAAATTTTAAAATAATTATTGTTTTCAAAAACACGGGTTTTAACAGTAGAATTTAAAGCGTTTCCCCGATTTTTAGATCAACCTATTAAAACAATATCAAACAACTAGATAAACGTTTTTACTAGATGAATAGTTAATTAATAACAAGATGTTTAATATGAACTTAAAAATAAAATTTTACCAACGAGAACTAGTTTCCGAACGACACTTTGATGTGGCACGCCAGATTCGACCATTATGTCTAGGCCAGGTTTTGGGTGTTACAGCATGGGTCACATGGTTGTGTGGCTAGGCCATGTGACTCACACGGTTGAGACACACACCCGTCTCTCAGGTTGTGTAACATTTGAAATAGGGACACACAGCCGTGTCCCAGCACGTGTCTGTGTCTGTGTATCTTTCTGACTTAGGTCACACGGCCGAGACACATGCTCGTGTCTCAGCCCATGTGGACAAGAAATTGGCTAAAATTCAAGCCATGTTTTTCACCCATTCAAGCTTTAAAATTCAAGCAACTCGCACATATAATCAAGACCTTAAAACATACCTAAATCATTCGTAATAAGACCAATTCAATAAGTCATTTAACCATCCAACCAATATGCCATATAGGCACCTCAAACACAAATAATAAAATATACTTAAACTTATGCCTAATTGGTCTTATTCCATCCAAACACATTTAACTCAATTCCACATCAAAGCATACCATAATTGAGCACATTGGAAACATACCAACACTTACCACTTTGGTCATAAAATCATGCTTCAACTTGACCATATTAAAACTACACCATCACATACCAAATTATTCATTCAAAATATGCATTAACTTAGTCCTAATAACATCAACCATCAAAGCTCCAAAGCACCAAAAGTAGCACAACTCAAATCAACACTTACATACCATAAACATCAACTAACCCATAAACATAAGTCCACCTATACATGCCATTATAACCTTGAATATAACATCAAAATCAATCAATATAATCTTTGGATAGTGTGATAGTTCTCCAACAAACTTCCAAACCGATCGAGCTTCTGATAATCTGTAAAGTAAAGAAAATAACTACCTAAGCAATGAATGCTTAGTAAGCTCCTATAAACTTTAAACATAACATTTCATTTCAATAATGAAATTTATGCGGTAATTATAAACCTATACAAATTCCACAAAGTTGATCAATCTTTATAACCATCAACTCATAAATGAGTAAGTTAATCAATATCACATATACTTTTCATACCTAACATAATAGGATTTATAAAACATACTACTCAATCATTAACCTTCTCATAATACTATGAACCCTCCATTTACATTCTTACCATTCTATTTACTTACATTCCATCTCATTTACTTAGCATAAATTTAGATAACAACATCAATTCACTAATTAGTATATTTGTTCATGAACTAGGTAAATTCATCTATAGCATACGTAAGTTTCTCACATATAAGTACATCATTCAACTCATCAATCCCTTTTTCATCATATTAAATCTTAACTCTAAGCTTACCATTTCGTTACCTTTTCTTACCTGTTTCATTTGCATAATGTAAGACGTAAGCATAAACATCAACTACATGACAAACCATTTCATTAGAAAATACATAACTTGATTCTTACCACCCTTTCATGAACATAGGCATATTTTCATTTGGATACTTACCATTTCAATGCATAACTTTTAAAATTAAACGTAACACAATCCAACCAATAGCTTAGCGCAAGCCTAAGCATCATCAACAACACATGTTGGCATATTCCAACACAATCCACATGAATGTAAAATAGATAAGCCATTTCACATGAATATAATTCATTTGAACTCATCATTTTCCTTAACTTATCATACTTTCAATGAAACTTACCATTTCAACCTTTTCATAAATACATGACATAGTTTCTTTTAAACAATTACCATTCATTTCCATAGTTTCTTTTAAACAATTACCATTCATTTCCTTTTCATGCCCATTGAACCATTTAGAATACCATCGGATACGTAGGATAGCTCACACGAAGTGTGCTAAACATATAACTGTAACATTTCCTTTCCTTTACATCATTGCTCACACGAGCTGTGAAATGGGCTGTTCACACGAGCTGTGGGTCAAAATGTAAGTTACACGATGTTGCTTACACAAGCTATGGAGTATCCGAAACAAATACAAGACCTCAGCCATCGGTAGGACATTCAAGACCAGCACCCAAAACATGAAAACCCTAATGACATGTCATTCGTATCTTTTGAATTCATAAGTTTTAAATGGGGCTGAGTAATCGTTGTGACATTGTTGGATTTACATCGTTTCATGACATGATAAATTACATAATAACATATATATATTCATTTATTTATATTATAACAACACATTAAACATTCAATTTAATTAACATTATAATGATGACAGTTCATGTAACACCCCTAACCCGTATTCGATGCAAAAATAGGGTTATAGAGTATTACCAGATTCATAGGTCATACAATCATACAATTTCTAATCATTTCTCATTCCAAACATAAACCATTCAAATACAAGCATATAGTCCCTAATACGAGCCCTCAAGGCCCAAAATGAACATTAAAAAAAATTCAGGACTCAAACGTGAACTAAAGAAACTTTTGGGAAAACATAGAAAATTTTTAAAAGTGCAAGGAACACATGCCTGTGTGGCCAAGCCGTATGTCTCACACAGCCAAGAGACACACCTGTGTCTCAGGCCATGTAGACATTCGAAATGGGATCACATGGTTGTGTCCCAGCCCATGGTCGACGCCGTGTAACTCATTAACTTGGGCCACACAGCCAACCACACGTCCGTATAACTAGCCCGTGTAACTCATTGACTTGGGTCACACGGCCAACCACACGCTCGTGTGACTAGCCCGTGTAACTCATTGACTTTCTTTCGTTAAAAATTACAGGGGAGACACGGCTGTGTCACATGGCCTTGTGTCCCACACGGCTAAGACACACGCCCGCGTATCTACCCGTGTGGACAAATATAGGCTATTTTCTAAGCCACATTTCTCATCCAATGAGGTACCAACCTAAGCTCAAAAATACACATACAACTATGGGACAAATAAGCATTCAAAACGAGCAAATATAAAGTGTATAACATGCAATATGACATATACCATGATATCTATATGCACATTCATTTGACCACATTAAAGCATACCAAATATACTTCCAAAGTCTACCTAAATGGTCAATTTACATATATGAGACACTGTACCTAAAACGTAGCATGCAAACTCATCTCAATTCCAACCATTTGGTGCGAAAACACAATTTCACAAGCAAGGCATTTATATAGCAACTATACACCACATATCACAAGGCCATTTATACATATATACATATCAAAATTTTTGACCACTTTACTAGCCGATTCAAATGGCCAAAACTCATCAAGACATATAGGCTACATTAGCCAAAATACGAATACATGCCATTTAACCAAAATATAGAAAGTCCAAAGTACCAAAATGAGAGTTTGATAGTACGACACGATCTCCGACAACTTCTAACCCGAACGAGCTTCTGATTCACTATAAAACACAGAAAATTAAACAGAGTAAGAAATTAAGCTTAGTAAGTTCGTATAACATAAAACTCAGTTTACCATTTAATTACAAATTAAGTGATTAAACAGAGCATAATGCAACTCAATTTGATCCACAAGCCTAACACATGTTCATCCACAAGGTTAGTATTGAAATCACAAAACTTATAGATTCAATTCTCACATGATTCACATAAAGACCTGTACTAGTTCATATCAAACTCATACACTCTCGTAATAACACTGTGCCCTTTGAACCATTTAGAATAATATCAGATACTCAGGTATCTCGCATACTAAGTACCAATACATGGTCGAAACCATCTCTATGTCTTATCTCATATAGATGCTCCCTCTTGAGCCATCACTAGGTCTGCTCACACAAGCTGACGGTCAAGACGTAGCTACACGGTGCTCCTCACACAAGCTGTCGAATAACCGCAACACATGCCAGAAAACTCAGCATCCGGTAGAACGTACGGGACCAGCACCAACACCCAAAACACGGTAACTCCTAATGCCATGTCATTTGTATCCTATATATTCCTAAGGTTCAACCAGGATCCATACAATTGCCGATATCTCGTCGAGAATTTTCGTAGTATCGTATCATCCAATTATATCAAATAAGCATGTAAACACATATATATAATTTAAAGCTTATTAATATATGAAGTTACCTTGAACTCGTACAACGAAAATTTATCATTTAATCAATAACTTTGTCTTTTCCTCGATCTAATTCCATACTTCGCTTTCTTGATCTATATAATCAAATTTAACTCATTTAACCATTAATCTATTCAATTCAATCCAAAGTTCATGTTATGGAAAAATTACTCTTTTGGCCCTAAACTTTTGACTTCTTTACAATTTAGTCCTAAACTCAAATGTAAATTCATGCAAATTCACCATATTTCATTAACTCACACATTTCACCACATAATTTTCACCTTTCTTAATTTAATCCCTATTTAACATGTTCAACCAAAATCACTTTACAAAACTTGCTTATCTAACAACAACCATTCATTTTCTACCATCAAACATCAAAACACATACACATTCATCAATAATGAAACCCTAACTCTCTAACAATTTCGCAAATTAGTCCTTGGGCTAGCTAGATTAAGCTATAATGACTTGAAAAACATAGAAATCATTAAAAACTGAGTAAAATTGCACTTACAAGCAAGGGAGAAAGATGGCCGAATGTTCAAGCTCCTTCCATGGAGTTTCCTAGGTCTAATTTTGGTGGTGGATGATGGAAAAAGATGATAGCCATCTTTTATTTTACTTAATTTATCATTATTTACCTATTTACCAATTTAACCTTTAAAAACATTAAAATTTACACAAATGCCAACCCATTATCATCCACTAACATATTAATGGTATAATTTACATATAAAGACCTCTATTTTAAAATTCTATAGCTATTAAAAAATTTTAGCTATTAGAACCCAACTTTTATACTTTACGCGATTTAGTCCTTTTCATCAAAGTAAACATGTACATGATAAAATTTCTTAACGAAATTTTCGTATGACACAAATAACATGCTCTAAGCATTAAAATAATAATAAAATAAATATTTCCACTTTGGATTTTAGTCCCAAAACCACTATTTCGATTTCACTAAAAATGGGCTATTACAGTTCATACGAACTTACCTGGCTAAACTGCAAAAATGTCAAAGTATAGAGGTTATTTGGTAATTTTCCCTTCTTCTTGATTTTCCACTCATTCTTGATCTAAATTAATAATTTCATTAAATTCATTAATTTAGACAACAAAACTAATCCATTTATACAATTTAGTAATTTTTGACATTTTTACACAATTGCCCCCAACATTTTAGTTTTATTCCATTTAGTACCTAAGCCTAAAACATGCAAAGTAACTATTTTTATTGGAAACCCATGCTAACTGAATGTTCATAGCTTCTAACACAGCCCATATTTATAAAACTTTCACATCAAGTCCTTTCATTTTTACTATTTCAACAATTTAATCTCTAATCGTTAAATTCATCAAAAATCACTTATCAAAATACTTATAATTTACAACTAATATTATAAATTAATCATTTCACATCTAAAATCACAAAGATTCATAAATGGTAACATTCAAAATCTTTAACAGTTTTAAAAACGAAGATATGGGCTAGTTGGACCTAGTTGCATTGATTTCAAAAACATAAAAAATTATTAGAAACGAGTGAAAAACAAACTCACATGCATCCATTGAAGCTTGGCTAAAGCTTCAAAATCACAAACAATGGATTTCAGTCAATGTAAAATAGAATAAATTAAGAAGACAACCTTTTGTTTCATATATTTTAACCTTTTCTTTATTATAATAATAAATTAACTTATAAAATATATAAAATTAAAATCTTTAAAACCAGCTTAGGTATGGGTAAATTATCCATTAAAGTCATCCAATTATGATTCTTTAATCAATTAACACCTTTAACCTAATAGCAATTGACTTTTTCAACTTTTACGATTTATTTTTTTTGCTTAATTAACTATCGAAACATTAAAATTTCTTAATGAAACTTTAATACTAGTTTAATAACATTCCGTAAATATTTATAAAAATGTTTATGGCTCGGTTGTAGAAATAAGGTCCCAATACCTCATTTTCTAAAACCACTTGACTTTAAGATCTTACCACTTGAGACTAATTAATCATTCATATAACATAAATTACAATATCAACAACCTTTTTAAAATCATATTTGACTTGTAAATATCAAAATAATAATACTTACGAACTTACTAGTTGGATTTGTGGCCTCAAAACCACTGTTTCTGACACCTCTAAACAATAGGTTATTATAATCTCCCCCTTACGAAAATTTCGTCCTCAAAATTTCTCACCTGTTAATAGCCATCAAGTCTAGTCTTTCTTCCACCTTTTCAATGGTAGTGCTTAAATAAATGAATCATAACTCGTCTCGATTCAGAACTCATATCAAAACTTGATGTTATATTTGGACTTAACGGAACAGCTATTACGTTCTCCTGTCATAACTTTATTATCACTAATACCGAGAAATTTCCAACAAACATATGTCAAAACACATTCGAAAGGAAACCCAGATTATCAAATTCTAGGAACATTAGACAATTCATAGCGTTTAGCTAAAGTTCGTAATTTTCACAATAGACTCAAACCGATGTTTCCGACATATTTGCATATGTAACTTCCAACTGACAAACGTTGTATTTCATGAAAAGTTTCAAATAGTATCATATGTATCATCTCTTCTACAATATGAATTTCCCATTCTAACAGTCCATCTGTTTGTTCGTGAAATCACAAAATTGATTTCCAAACCTGGGATAAACTCACATGCATACAACTCAATTAACTTTTCAAATGAATAATCCATTTTAAGTAAAACAAATGATTCGATCTTATCAATCAAATAATAACATTTCAGAATAATTCTTTCTTTTTGTTGTCAAGACAACCCAGACATACAATCTATCGTACTTTCCTTAGAATACCACAAGCTGCATTAACTCACTCAAAATATGACATCCCATTTTCACTCGCTGACATAATTCGAGATTATCTCAGTAATGAGAACCAATATGCGAGGTTAAACTCGATCTTCCACCATCTATACTTTTATTGTTGCCTATCCTCTTCATGAAAGCTAGAAATGGGATATATAATGAAGCTATTTCAACTACTAACATCGAAGCTTTAACCATATCGGAGTCACAACCATCAGATGAAATAAAACCACAGTGTTATATTAAGATCGACGTTACAACCGTATAGAGAGAAAAATACCTCAAACATCAATAGTGTAGTCCGAAACAAAAGACAAAAACTGAATTTAGTTCCAATAACAACCAGTGCAACAACACAACCTCTATAAATCTGAGATCTGTATCATCGTGCTCCCATGATCCAACCAAGAATTATATCCGTAATAGATGTAATTACCTCCAGCCAATGAATATCATTTACAAATGAACCATGTTTGATAGATTAAACAATAAGAATAATAAGACTGCTGAGATAAAGAATTCCAAGATATAAAGATCTACTGAATTTCCAAAAATACAACCCATATTTAATGAAAAAGAGATCGATGATACCCCAAAGAAAATCCAGAAGAAGAATATAACTCATACACACTGGAATCAATTGTGACAGAGACAACATAAATTGCATATATATATATATATCAGAGCATCAACCAGTATATGTAGAAAAATAGCATTACATGAGTCTTATCGTTGAGTCTTCTACAAAACATAATGGAATAGAATGCCAAAGAAAAATCAAATAGTGCCGATAATTAATCAACCAGACTAACAATACCTCTGTCTAACATTATGGTTATCTAACATTTCCATATGATAAGAATCACATCTGAAGATGAGCAATTGCATATGTCTCTGAGGATAAAAGAACATATAGAATACTCAGAGGAGATCGTTGTAAGATGCTCGACCATAACAACTACATTCAGATATATTTACAATTTAAACACTATCTCGCTAACTACTAAAGTCATCGATGATCCCACGTTATCCTGTTCCACTAAAGAAACCAATTTAAAAGAAATCCTGATTAACCCGTTCTTTGGATACCATCCCTGATAAAGTCAATTACCAGTGAAAAATTTATTCTTTACATGCTAACCAATTCTCTATTCTGACCACATTATTACTCAATTAACCGCTAAGCTCTTCGGTTCCACTTTTTACAGACTTAAACAACATACATCTTGTTTAAATTCTATTGTATAAGACATTGAGGGTAAAGGGGTGGAGGTTGTAAAGCCACTAAATTTAAGTCTCATAAATACACATCAAACATAACTTTCATTATCAACATAACATTATAGACCTTTACTCTTACCTTTATGAATTTTTGGCCATCAATAGCAACTTTTAATCAGATACTTGAGTATTGCTTTCAACATTATCGTAATTAACTTGGTCGGAGAACATCTCTATCTATAAATAAACAAATCTCATTAGAGTCAGGAGACATCACACTCCCACAGGTTATATAATGGCATGTATTTCTAGACTTCATACATGCTACGTTGAGCCTGAGAACTGACTAAACCGTAGCTCGTATACCACTAAATGTAACACCCCTAACCTGTAGCTCGTATACCACTAAATGTAACACCCCTAACCCGTATCTATCGCCAGAATAAGGTTACGGAGCATTACCGTAAAACCAAAACATAAAAACATACATTTCCAATCATTTCATTAAACATAGAAAAGTTCATTCATACACATGCATATCGTCCTTTAATCGACCCTTCGAGGTCCTAGAAACACATTAGAAACAATTTGGAACTAAATCGGAAACATCTGAAACATTATGGAAAAAGTTAGAAAAATTTAAAATACAGAGATCACACGGTTATTTGACTCACACGAATGAGACACATGCCCTTGTCTTAGGCCGTGTAACATTCAAAATAGGGACACACAATCGTGTCCCAGCCCGTGTTCGTGCCCGTGTAACTCTTTGACTTGGGTCACATAGCCAAGCCACATGCCCGTGTGCCAGGCCGTGTAACCTTCGAAATGGCCTCACACGCCTGTGTGTCAGGCCGTGTAACTTTCGAAAAGTAACCTTGAAAACCTATAGGGGACGCACAGCCGTGTCGCATGGCCGTGTGTCACACACGGCTGAGACACACACCTGTATCTTAGGCTGTGTAGACAAGAAATTTGCTAAATTTCAAGCCATTTCTTTCACCCATTCAAGCTTGAACTTACAAGAAAACATAAATAATCAAATATACTTAAACTTATGTCTAATTGGTCTTTTTCAATCCAAACACATTTAACTCAATTCCACATCAAAGCATACCATAATTGAGCATATTGAAAACATACCAAAACTTACCACTTTGTTCATAAAATCATGCTTCAACTTGACCATATTAAAACTACACCTTCACATAAAAAATTATTCATTCAAAATACACATCAACATAGCTATAATAACATCATCCATCAAGGAACCAAAGTACCTAAAGTAGCACAATGGAAATCAACACTTACATACCATAAACATCAACACTTACTAACCCTTGACTATAACATCAAAATCTACCGATATGATCTCTGGACAGTGTGATACTTCTCCAACGACCTTCCAAACTGATCGAGCTTCCGATAATCTGTAATGTAAAAGAAAATTACTACGTAAGAAATGAATGCTTAGTAAGCTCCTATAAACTTTAAACATAACACTTAATTTCAATAATGAAATATATAGGGTAGTTATTAACCTATACCACTTCCAAAAAGTTAATCAAACTTTATAACCATCAACTCATAAATGAGTAAGTTCATCAATATCACATATACTTTCATTCCTAACGTAATAGGATTTATAAAACATACTACTCAATCATTAACATTTTCATAATACTATGAACCACTCCATTTACTTTCTTACCATTCCATTTACTTTCCATTGCATTTACTTAGCATAAACTAAAATAACAACATCAATTCACTAATTACTATATTTGTTCATGAACTAGGTAAATTCATCCATAGCATACATAAGTTTCTCATATATAAGTACATCATTCAACTCATCAATCCCTTTTTCATTATATTACATCTCAACTCTGAACTTACCATTTCGTTACCTTTTCTTACCTATTTCATTTGCATAATACAAGACGTAAGCATAAACATCAACCACATGATAAACCATTTCATTAGAAAATACATAACTTGATTCTTACCACCCTTTCATAAACATAAGCATATTTCAATTTGGACAATTTCAATTTCAATGCATAACTTTTAAAATTAAACATAATACAATCCAACCAATAGCTTGGCACAAGCCTAAGCATCATCAACAACACATGTTATCATATTCAAACACAATCCACATGAATTTAACATAGATAAGCCATTTCACATGAATATAATTCATTTGAACTCATCATTTTCCTTAACATATCATACTTTCAATGAAACTTACCATTTCAACCTTTTCATAAATACATGACATAGGTTTTTTGGAACACTTACCATTCACTTCCTTTTCATGCCCGTTGAACCATTTAGAATACCATCGGATATGCGAGATAGCTCACATGAAGTGCGCTAAACATAAAATCGTAACCTTTCCTTTCCTTTGCATCATTGATCACTTGAGCTGGGGAGTATCCACAACAAATGCAGGACCTCAACCATCGGTAGGACATTCAAGACCAACACCCAAAACATGAAAACCATAGTGACATGGCATTCGTATCTTATGAATTCCTAAGGTTGCAACGGGGCTCAGTAGTCATCATGACATTGTAATATTTACATCGTTTCATGACATGATAAATTACATAATAACATATATATATTGATTTATTTACATTAGAACAACACATTAAACATTCAATTTAATTAACATTATAATTATTACAGTTCATACGAACTAACCTGGCTAAATTGCAGAAATGTCAAAGTATAAGGGCTATTCGTTATTTTTCCTTCTTCTCAATTTTCCACTCATTCTTGATCTAAATTAATAATTTCATTAAATTCATTAATTTAGACAGCAAAACTAATTCATTTTATGCAATTTAGTTCTTTTTGACATTTTTACATTATTCCCCATATATTTTACTTTTATTCAATTTAGTCCCTAAGCGCAAATTAACTATTTTTATTGCAAACCCATGCTAACCGGATGTTCATAGCTTCCAATACCGCCCATGTTTATAAAAGTTTTACATCAAGTCCTTGTATTTTTACTATTTTCATAATTTAACCCTTAATCGTTAAATTCATTAAAAATTACTTATCAGAATACTTATAAATAACAACTAATACTTCAAATTCATCATTAAAAATCTAAAATCTCAAAAATTCATCAATGGTAACATTCAAAATCTTTAACAGTTTTAAAAACAAAGGTATAGGCTAGCTAAACCTAATTGCATCCATCCATTGAAGCTTGGTCGAAGCTTGAAAATCACCAAGAATGACTTTCGGTAAATGTAAAAGAGAATAAATTAAGAAGACAACCTTTTGTTTCATATATTTTAACCTTTTCTTTATTATTATAATAAATTAACTTATAAAACATATAAAATTAAAATATTTAAAAGCTTAAAATCATCCCGCTATATTAGGTATGGCTAAATTATCCATTAAGGCCATCAAATTATGATTTTTAATAAATTAACACCTTTAACCTAATAGCGATTGACTTTTTAACTTTTACGATTTATTTCTTTTTGCTTAATTAACTATCGAAACATTAACATTTCTTAACAAAAATTTAATACAACCTTAATAACACTCCGTAAATATTTATAAAAATATTTACGGCTCAATTTATAGAAACGAGGTCCTGATACCTTTTTTCTAAAACCACTTGACTTTAGGGTCTTACCACTTGAGCCTAATTAATATTTCATATAACATACATTACCATATCAAAAACCTTTTTAAACCATATTTTACTCGTAATTAACAAATTATAATATTTACGAACTTACTCGTCAGATTGTGGCCTCAAAACCACTATTTCCAGCACCACTGAAAAATGGGTTGTTAAAGCATTGACACATCGTTTTTCTTGACAAACAATACAGGGGCACCTCAGGGAGAAAAACTAGGCTGAGCAAAGCCTCTGTCTGTCAACTCTTGTAACTGTGCTTTCAAGTCTTTTAATTTTTGTAGGTGTCATTCTATATGGAGCTATCGATATCGAAGAAGTCCCCAGTACTAACTAAATAGCAAATTCAACCTCTCTGACCGGCGGTAACCCTAGTATTTCTTCTTGGAACACATCCAAGAATTCACAAACAATCGGAATCGACTCCAAATTTAATTGTAAAACCCTGGAATCAAATATATAAGCTAGGTATGCCTCATAGCCCTTTCTAACATATTTCTACGCTGACATAGTTGAGATAACATTAAATGTACAATGAAATCTATCTGATTCAGCCCAAATTATATTACCATTCTGACATTCCAACATAATATGCTTTCGTCTATAATTCACAACAGCATCATGCAGAGTTAACCAATCCATACCTCGAATCACATCAAACTCATCAAATGGTAACAACATGAAATCAACCAAAAACCTACAATCCTGAATCACCAAAGGACAATTTTTACAAACTTTATCAACAAACACATATTGACCCAAAGGATTTGTTACTTTGACCACAAACTCAATAGACTCAAAAGGTATTTTCTTATTAGACACTAAAGTTGTGCATACATATGAGTGCGTCGACCCCGATTCAATCAAAGCATTAACATTAGTCTCAAAGATAGAAAATGTACCAGTAATCACATCAGGTGCTGAAGCTTCCACTCGAGCCCGAATCGCATAAGCCCTAGCTGGTGCCCGTGCCTCAGATTTAACACTAGAATCTTTCATCCCTCTTCGACTATTACCCTTATTTCCACTATTTCTAGCTGGTTTACCTCTTATAGCTATGTTACTTGAACGAGTGTTTTGAGCTTTTTCCTTATTAGATCTTTTAGGGCAATCTCTGAGGAAATGATTGTAAGAACCACATTTAAAGCACGACCCATCTCTCAATCTACACTCCCCAAAATGTCGTCTATTGCATTGCTGACAATCAGGTTTACTGTTCCGGACACTATCCACACTTGCTATAGATGTAGCTTAAGGTCTCAAACTCGAATGTTACTAAACTTTATCTCTCCCTGAGAATCCTACTGAAGCTAATGAACGATTGTGAAATTCCTTTGATTTCTTTCAGGGAGAAGAAAATGACTTTCCAATGGGTCGTTTACTAGTGTAAAGGAGCCTCAGAATCTAGTTTCCTTTTCACTTTACTGAGTTCTTCAGCCTTATGTGTTCGATCCACGAATTCTTTGAATTCTAGAATCCCAACTAACAACTTGATATCTTCATTTAAACCATCTTCAAACTGGGTACACATAATAGCTTCTAATGGTATACATTCCCAAGCATATTTACTGAGTCGCACAAATTCTCTTTCGTACTCGGCTATAGTCATACTGTGTCAATTTAAGAATTTTTTTCGTTTCTTATCGAGAAACACTTTGACTAACATATTTCTTCCTAAATTTTGTCTAAAAGAAATCCTAGTTTACACGATCCTTCGGTACCACCGAAATCAAGGTATTGCACCACTGATACACTGAGTCTTTCAACAGAGATACTGCACACTTTAAACATCCAACAGGTGTACAAGGCAATTCATCGAAAACCCTCATAAGATTCTCTAACCAAAACCTAGCATTTTCAAAATCGTCTTCAGCTGTACTACGGAACTCTTTAGCCCTACATTTTTGAATTTTATTAACTAGAGGTTTGCTTACACGTATTTGTTAAACCTTGAGGAATAACAGGGATAAGTTGGGGTACGAGAGGGGGTAGAGGTCGTTAAGATGTCAAGTTCTTTCTCATGAACTCAGAGAACCAGCCATACATCATTTGGAAGAAGGCTTCTTTCGCCTCACTTCCCCAACCCTCAGCTACGGGCCCAATGCCAAAACTAGCTACTCCGTGTATGGAGGCTTGCGTGTTACTTTCAACCTCATCGAAATCGGCTTGATTGGATGACATCTTATCTATACGAAAACATAGTTCAATTTGGTTTAGGAGATATCACACTATCATAGGTTATATAATGGCATGAAGTTCTAGACTCCATACATGTTACGTTCAGTTTAAGAACTGACTAAATCGTAACTCTGATACCACTAAATTTAGCACCCTTAACCCATCTCTGTTATCAAATTAGGGTTACAAAGGATTAGCTTACAATCGAAAACATTTAACATCATAATGTTTAAATAAATTAAATACACTATAAACCAATCATTCATATACATTTTTTCCCTAAATCGTGCCCTCGAGGCCCTAAAAATAACTTTGAAGCAATTTCGATCTAATTTGAAACAAAACAGAAGTTTTGAGAAAAAGTTGCAAAATTTTAAAAAATAAGAGTCACATGGCCGTGTGACATCACCCTAGGCCGTGTAACTTTTGAACAAGGGACACATGATCGTCTCCTAGCCCATGTCCTCACCTATGTTACTCATTAAGTTGCCCCACACACCCGTGTGCTAGGTCGTGTAACTCTTTGAGTTACCACGCACACTCGTGTGCCAAGCCGTGTGCTAGGCTGTGTAACTCACTGTCTTTAACACTAAGAAACTCTTAAATGATGCACAACCATGTCGCCAGGCAGTGTGTCTTACACGGCCATGTGACAGCCAATGTCCCAGTCCTTGTGAACCAAAAATTTTACCTAAAATCAAGCCATTTCATAATTAATTCATGCATAACTAAACAATCCATTTGTGCACACTTTAAAGGGACTTAAACATCATCCAAACACGCTTAAACAAGCCATTTCAAACATCCTAACTTACCTAACCAATATGACATTCAAAGGCACCACAGTTGTATCAAATTATCAATTACCAAAACCTGTCATTTTTCCAAACATAATAACCTAATTCAAACACCTACCAAAACCCATCACAATCACCACTTTCAAGCCATTACAAACATACAAAAAGGTCATATATTTCAAATACTTAAAGGTGATCAAGATGACCTAGCTTAACAAGCATTACAAGTCCATCAACCATACATGAACTTCAAAATAAAAAACATACTAAATTACCATTTACACATTCACTAAATACCATTCAAAATGACCTATACATGCCATTATTAACCTTGGCAAAAATACACAACAACGGCCAAAATTCTTGGTAGATAGTGTGATAGGTCTCTGACGAGCTTCCAACCGATCCACCTTCCGGTAATCTATAAAACAAAGGAAACTAACTATTAAAGCAAAGAATGCTTAGTAAGCTCGTATAAACTTTAAACATAACTTACCACTTCCAATAATACAATTCCTAGATTAAGTATAAACCATTACCAATGCCATAAGCTTAGTAAAAGCCTATAAAATATCATCAAATTCATAAATTATTGTACTTGTTCATGATACAAACAACATCAACCATAGGATGAGTAAATTCCATAGGTAAATATATCATTTAGCTTATAAATCCTTTTCATAAGTCATGATTCAATCTATTTACATACTTACCATTTCATTTCCTTTTCTTACTCATTGAACCATCTAGAATTACATCGGATACTCGGGAAAGCTCACACATATTATGCATTTACATATAATCGTAATCTTTCCTTTACATCAATGCTCGCACGAGCTGTGAAATGGGCCTGTTCACACGAGCTATGGGTCAGAATGTAAGCTACACAATGTTGCTCACACGAGCTACAGAGAATTTACAACAAATGCAGAACCTCAGCCATCGGTAGGACATTCAAGACCAACACCCGAAACATGAAATCCTTAATGACTTGTCATTTGTATCCTAAGAATTCTTAAGGTTCAACCGGGACTCGATATCCGTCAATTCATCATATTATTGATACATTCATAATCCAATCCCTTTACATCACAATAACATAACAAATATTCAAATTTAACTAACATTAAATTGATTACAGTTCATACAAACTTACCTTGATAATTAGGGCGTAAAAGTATGGTCGAACTAGTCTGAAGCTGTAGCTTTTCCTCGATATAGATCTAATTGTGGTTTATCTTGATCTAATAAATAATTTCATTCAATTAAGTACTTTTAGGATTCAATTTGATCCATAACTTATAATTATGAAAAATTACAAATTTACCCCTAATACTTTGACTTTTCACAATTTAGTCCTTAAACCCACAACTTGAATATAACTTAGCCTAAATCCAATTTAAAAAATGTTACAAGGGACCTTAAAGCAACTCACATTTATCAACAATTCACAATAAAACCCATAGATTTATACCTTTACCAATTTAATCCCCAATTCCAAAATTCATCAAAAATCATTTAACAAAACATGTTTATTTTATAACAAAAGATTAATAATCCATCAAATAAAATCAAAACCTAACCAAAAACATCCATGGAAAGTCCCTCAAACTTTAACAGTTTTACAAATTGACCCCTGGGCCAACTAGATTAAGCTAAAACGAACTCAAAAACATAAAAATCATTAAAAATGGGACAATTATACATACCATGCACAAGAACCAGGCTAGCCAAATACTCCAAACTCTTTTAATTTTGTTTTAGAGTTTAGAATGAAAGAATGAGAAAGATTATATTTGTTTCATCATTTCTTTATTTAAATTTTCATTTAATTATTAAATTACCATATTAACCTTATTAAATCATTTAAACTACCATAAAACTTATCCATCACAATCCACTTTCTTAAAATTTGGTATAATTTCCATATAAGTCCATTCACTTTCCTCTCCATAGCCTTCTTGTAACACCCCAAAATAGGGCCTAGGAGTTTTTAGGGTATTTTAAGAATTTTAGTGTAGACGAACTCGATTTCTTAAGGTTAGTACTCGATAATGTTTTTGACTTTGGCATCTTAACTGTTAATCAATTTTTGGAAAAGTGTTCTAAAAACGTAGATGAGCTTGATTTCTTATGGTTAGTACTCGATAATGTTTTCGACTTTGGCATCTTAACTGTTAATCAATTTTTGGAAAAGTGTTCTAAAAACCCTTAATTTTGAGAAAAGACTAATTTGTAAAAAAGTCAAAATAGTAGGCATTTATTTGCAGTTTTACCATTTTGTAACATTGAACCTATTTTTTCCATGTCAACATGTTTTCACGTCAATTTCTTTATCCCCTTCATTATGCATGCCGCCCGTTGCCATTCCCTTGATCTTCAACTCGATTCTTGATTCCTGAACCACAATACATTGCTTTCCTATCATTTCTAAGTCATTACCATCAAAATCCCCAAGAAAAACACCCAAAACTGCATAGATTTCATCATATTATTCAAACATGGGTTTTCTAAATTTTTGTCAAAAATCATTCATTCTGTCAACAAAGGTAATCATTCATGTATCCATTGGTTTTTAATGTTATTTAGACTCTAAAGCTGAATTATTAGCCCTCAAATCGCATGCTTTAAATAAAAGCCAAAAATCGAACCATTAATGGTGGATTTCGAGATTTTTAGTAAAAACTTACTTTCAAAGTGTTTTTCAACTTATTTTAGAATGAATATAAGGTTTTTAAACTTATCTTGAAGTTTTGTTAATGATTTCTCATGTTTTAATACATTTTGCGAAAATTACCTAAAAGATGTTGAAAAATGTCGATACCATGAACTAAGTCGATTTGTCTAGTTTGAACATTGTGAATTAGGCATAGATGATTAATTAAATGAACAAAATTGACTTTGGGAAAAAATATTGAGTATAGACCAAGATATTAGAGTTTAAATTTGTTATGCTAATAGTTTAAGTTACATGGGAGCTTAGCTTAATGGTTGTGTTTTAATTGGTTTGATGAATTATTGATTGATACTTGACTATGGTTATTGTATGATTTATGTGCATAAAGCTTTGGATTCATTAGAGCTTTCTACGAGCTAGGGAAGCGTTAGTTGAGCTTTTGGTTTTTTGGCAAAAGCATAAGTGGTGACTGTGTGGAATTGCTACTCGTAAACACGAGTCATGTGCTATTTAGGAATTTAGATGTAGCCTAAGACCCTACTCTAAGTTCCAAGTGTAAGTTTCCTTGAATCCATAATTATCTTGAGATTTTGTGGTTATGTGATGTGCATGAAAAGCGGTATGTGATTATAATGACTATTGTGTAAAGTGAATGTCTAAAATGTATACTATATGACTATGCTAGTGTTTTGCAAAATATGCTAATATGTAGTGACAGGGAATGAATAATCGGTAAGTAATGTGTGTTATTTTCTGATATGATGGCCTTGTGACCTTGGAACCATTGGATATAGTTGGCAAGTAATAGGATTGTGAGTACACACTTATATGTTTAGTGGTTTCGAGCGTTGAGGGCCTGGGACATGTTTGGAGGAATAAGGAATGAGAGCTAAGCTCCATTCAATGGGACATGTAAGGGGAAATAAGGAGAGTGTTAGCTAAATGCTTCACTTTTGGGACTTGTTTAACTCTATGAGTCTATGTGGTGTAATAGAGATACATGTACCTAATGTGTGATGATAGAGTTCATTATATGTTTCATAACACAAGTGCCATCTTATCCCAGTTTATCGTATTTTATGTAATTGTGTGGATTATATTCTGTGGTTGAATGAGTATGCATGTGTAATGAAAATGAACTACTAGATGATGCATGATTTAACACTTTAAGACATTAGACTTAAAAATAAGGTAACTGTGAGTAAATGATTGGCCGTGTTGCGTGGTGACATGTTTGCGTGTGGAAATTCTTTGCATTCACTGAGTTGTTAAAGCTCACCCACTAATTTCAACATATGCAGATTAGTGATGACACGATATGGGTGGTGTGGTTTTCGAGGGAGTGATCCAAGGAAGTTTGGTTATTCTTCATAGGTGTTTCATTATTTGTTTTGGAAAAATAGGCAATGTGGTAGACTTAGTTACGTTGATTTCTAAACAAATGTCTTGGTTTCTAAGAACGTCATGCTATTACTATTGCTTAAGGCAATAGACATTGATGTTGGTATGATGATATTTCTTCAGATCATTTATGGTATTTTGTACTATTAGTTAAGCCTTATGAATGGTTTTTTAACGTAGTACTTGATGCATGTTGTTTAGGAACTATTTGAAATGAATTGTTTTCTTTTCTATGCTGTATTTTTAGCTCCAGTAGCAGACTGGGCTTTGAAAATCGATACCTCTGTGAATTAAAATGTACAGGAAACAGAATAGATATTTGGTATTGATACCTTTGCTATAGTATCGGTACTCAAGGAAGAAATATCGATACGTTGTTCGATGGTACCGATATTTTCTGATAGTTAGGTTTTTAATCGAGAAACAGTATGCTCATTCAGTATCGTGTTTCCAAATGGTATTGATACCACTTAAGAAAAATATCGATACCTAGATATTAGTATCAATACCTACAGACATTTTTATGAAATTTTGCTAACGATTCTTATGCATGATGCTGGAAGTATGTAGGACCAATTAACAAATGATTTGCATGTAACAATATTAATTAACTATTTGGACGACTTAAAACTTATTTGGTTTAACAAAAAGTGATCATTTTGCTTAGATCTAGTCCCCAATTGATGTACATGAGATAAGACAGTGGTGTGGCATGTTGTATCTAGGCTTGGCGACCAGGCCGGGTATATGGTGTCCCACTTCTATCTCTTATAACTAATAGAACACAACTTTTACTTTTTTTACGATTTAGTTCTTTTCACTTAATAACCATTTAAACATCAAAATTTCTTAATAAAATTTTAATACGACCTTAATATAATATTATAAATATTAATTAAATTATAAAATAATAATTCATATGTCAAAAATGTGGTCCCGAAACCATTATTTTTGACACCACTGAAATAAGGTTGTTACACATGTAGTCAACTATGTTTAGAGCTTTCATGCATTCATTCAAAATAAACATGAATTGAATGAAACAATGATTTTAATCAAGATCATATCATGGGCATTACGGATAATTCAATATTCATCTAAATAATTCCAACCCAAAGATATTTATCTCATGGGTTGGGCAATGAAATCCAAAATTAAATCATTCATCAACATTCTTCAAGTTTTACAAATCACAGAAATTAGAATCCAAGAAAAACAGAACAAAGGCAGAACTGTAGGTAGTTCTCACTACACTCCATCTTCTTCTCAAGATTTTATGCAAAACCTAGGGCAGATTTATCTTCCCCTTCTTCGCATCTATGATCTCTTCCTTTTAGCTGCTACCCTTTTCTTCTCTTCTGAATTTCCCACGCCATTTCTCCACATGATTCTACTGTAGAGAGAGAAACAACTCTCTTTCTTTTCTTTTCTCCTCACAATCTGTATGTCCTTTCTTATTTTCTCTCTCTTCCTTTTATAGGGTAGATCCGTCACTCTAAGCACACATTTTTTCTCCTCTTGTTCAGGGTGATATATCTAGTACACATATAGTTGGCTGAGAGTGACGTGGATTGAGTGTTGCGTCATTTTCCTAGAATTGCTATGAAATTTCTGTTGGCAATCTATCCTACCATTTGCCATGACAATGTTTCACCTCTTTCGTTCTCTTTTCCTCTTCTTCTTTTCCTTCTTCTTACCTCTTTCATCCTACCTGCAGCTACTACCAAAGACTACTAAACCTCTTTCTAGCAATTAGAAGTAACATAAATTTACAGTTAAAACACAATCCAAGCTTTAGTATGTAATGCTCTAGTAATAAGTCTAAAATACAAACATATTTTCTTAATTACATGCAAATACTTCAATTTAGAGGCCTGAAATATAACTCTTTTCAAGAGTTATGAAGTACCATCCAGGAAAGGAAGATATTGTGGCTGATGTACTGAGCAAGAAGTCGATGACAGATTTGAGATCGATGTTCACTAAGTTAAGCTGGACTGATGATGGAAGTTTGCTTGTAAAGTTGCAAGTGAGACATGCCTTAGTGGATGAGATTCGATTGAAGCAGTCTGTTGATGCCTTTCGTGCACCTCGATTCAGACAGATAGAGGAGGGTTAGACTATAGATTTTGGGCTTAACTCTGAAGAAGTTCTGTTTTTTTGTGGGAGATATTGTGTGCCCAATGATCAAAATTTGAGACAGTCTACTCCCCGGGAAGCACATAGCCCTTACGGAGTGTATCCTAGAGGGAATAAGATGTATCGAGATTTAAAGGAAAAATATTGGTGACCAAGACTTAATCGCGAAGTAGCCGAGTATGTGAGTAAGTGTTTGACATTTCAATAAGTCAAGATTGAGCATCAGTTCCCCTCTGTTTTATTACAGTCTATTCAGAGTCCTTAGTGGAAGTGGGAACATGTAACTATAGACTTCGTTAGCGGGTTGCGATTGACACCTACTAAAAAGGTTTCAAATCTACATAATTATGGAAGACTGACCAAGTCAACACATTTTTTTGCCTATTCGTACTGATTATTTGTAGTATAAGTTGGCGAGGTTGTAAATTTCAGATATTGTGATACTTCATGTTATACCAGTGTCCATCATTTCCGACTAGGATCCTCAATTTACATCGCGGTTGTGGAAGAAGTTACATGAGGCTTTAGATAGATACTTGGTCTAAATTTGGTACAAGAGATTGAGAATGTGGTGAAACACATTCAGGATCAATTAAGAGTAGCATCTGATCGACAGAAATATTACACCGACTTGAGGCAGAAGGATATGGAGTTCAATGTTAGAGATCAAGTTTTCCTTAAGGTATCATCGTGGAAAAGGTGGTACTAAGGTTTGGTCATAAGGGTAAACTGAGCTTGAGGTTTATTAGTCTTTACAGGATACTTAAGAGGGTTGGGCTAGTGGCTTATCAGTTAGAGTTACCTCTAGAACTAGACCGGATTCATGATGTATTCCAAGTTTCTATGTTGAGGAGATATTGGTCCGATCCATCTCATATGATTTCGATTGATGAGGTCAAAGTGAGACCCGATTTGTCTTATAAGGAAGAGCAAGTTCAGATTTTGGACCTTGAGGTCAAAGTGTTAAGGAAAAAATAGATTCCTCTAGTAAAGGTCTTATGCTGAAATCATGGTGTTAAGTAAGGCATTTGGGAACCCGAAGAATTGATGTAACGCCACTACTCTCACTTGTTTGGACCAGGTAAATTTCGAGGACAAAATTTATTTTAAGGAGGGTAGAGTTGTCACAACCTATATTTTTTATTAATTCTTTTTTCTATTCATAAACAAACAAGTAAGTAGTCAACTGGTAAAGAGCCTAACTAAATCCCTAGAAATCCTAGGTTCAATTTCCCTTATTCACATATTGTTTTAGAATATTTAGCATTTAAAAAGGGTTTGGTCAACCCCCTTGCCGTCCACCCCATTATTTCCATGCTTGGGAAGATTCTTCCCTTGTTTATCTAATCAACTTTTACCCATTAGCCCCCTTTTCACTCATTTGATCCCCTATCCATGCCATTGCCCCCTCATGTTTCCATTTTCCTTCTTTTATCGTACCTTAGCCGTCTAATGCACCTAGACACAAGGTTCATTTTATTTTTTTCATTTTGCTCACCTCCTCTCTCTTTTGCCACCCCTCCTCCATACTCCTTTTTTAATATTTTCTTTCTTACATTTTAGCTTCTAAATCATCATTTTTTCCACTTTTCCTTCAAATCACCACCGCCATTAGCCAACTGAACCACCACCTATTACTACAACACCACTACCGGACCTCCACCATTGTCGTCGCCATCACGTCGTGGTATCACCGCTGTCTTCCTCTACCATTCTTATTTAGTTTTCTTTCTCTTCTCCTCCTTTGTTCTGTAATCATATTTCCATTTGTTAAAATTTTATATTCTATTTTTTTTGAAATGATTTATCAACAACCTTTCCAATGTACCATCTTTTATTTATTTCTACGTGTTAGTTGAGAATCCTCCCCTCTAAACGAATCATCATAGGAATCATTGAGCCCTCCTTACTCAAGATATTAAGAAAGTGTTGGTAAATCCTTCAATCTCAATAAATTCTTCTATTTTGATTAGGTTGATTCTAACATTGAGGTTGTTGTGCAAAGGTGTAGTATTAGTCGTAAAACTTGGATTCGTAATACATATCTTGGAAGCATGCATTTTGGAGAACCGATTAAGTAAGTATTCTACTTAATCACCAAAATCAGAAATATAAATCAAAACATCATTATATTTATATGATACAAAATTTTGTCAAATCTATGGATTCGATGACACAGAATTGTTATTTCCAAGACATATGAATCCAAGTGTGGGATTTAATCTACTTAAATTCTATGAATTGTTGTTAACTAAATAAATATGTTTAATGATAAATATTTGTATAAGAAATTATGAAATGTGAAAATAACTAGAATACACCATGTATTCAATCAGATTAATAAATCTATTAAAATGAAGGATTTCCAAGTAAATTATTCCGACCAGATATGTGATACTATGAATATGTTGGTGCATTTTATGTTAAATGAGATGTACATGATTTCTTGATATTCATGTATTGTGACATTGCATTATTTGATATGCATGAAAAATAAACATGCCACAATTTCTGTTGAGAATCTGATTTGCATGTGAATCATGCCATTGTACCGATTCATAAAGAAAGTCTGATTCGCATGTTAAGCATGCCATTGTGTTAAATCGTAACGAGATTCAATTTGCATGTAAAACATGCCTATTGAGAATTATGTTTTGTATGGCATATCACATGCATGGGGTTGGGATATTATTGTACGGAGGAAGATTCTAAAATTTTAATAATCTACATATTCTTGTGGTTTAACTACAATAATGGCAATATATCTACAAATTCTAGTGGCTTGACCACAATATTCTTTATCTGGTAGCTTGTCTGCATTATCTGGTGGCTTGGCCACATTAGTGTGTTATTTGATGGACGAGTTCTGGGGAACTAATTATGGTGTTTAGCAGAGATGGGTATGAAATGCTTTTTGAAAATTTGCACTATTTCTGAAAAAACGTTGCATCAACATCATCGTTACGCATATTGATAAATGTGATTTTGTGATTATATAATTTTATATATGTCAACTATTGAGATTTTGTCTTGATTTCTATTGTATTGCAAATTGACCCACACATGGCTTTAAAATCTCACCCTTTAAGTATATGATTTTTCAGATAATAATCAATGTTAGGACATGGGCTCAGCTTATGGAGGTACACTTGAATGTCTTTGAATAAACTGTTATACTTTATCATTTGGTATTTTGGGACTATTATTTATTATTTCAGTCTGCTGCTTGGGACTTTTTATTTGGATTTTGGGTTTTTGGACGATATTGCATGATTGGGTATTTTTAAACTATCACCTAACATAGTTTCTAAATTTGGTAAGAAAAACTGGATTTTTAAACTTAAACAACAAACTCAACTTAATGTTATTATTTCAAAATCAAGATTTCATTTTTTGACAACTCAAAGTTATCTGCTCACTTAATTGATATTTTACAATACATGCTAAAAGTTATCCGCTGCAACATTTTTGAAATATGATGTTTTTTTGTAAATATTTGAAGCTCGATTTTTTCTAAGTTAATCAGTATCTAATAAATTCTTCCCAAAAGAAGGTTTATAGACACTACTTGGTTTTTCATAAGCAAATCAAAATGTCAATTTTAAATGATAACGATTGTCGAAAGAAAATAGCTAAATAATTTTTTGCGCCATCAACATGGCCAACGTGATCTTCAAGATTCAGCCGTAACATCTAGGCCGTGTTTAGTGTAACAACCCATTTTTCAGTGGTGTCGGAATAACAATTTCAGGGCCACCAAATTTGACGAGTAAGTTCATAAATATTATATTTAATATTTACGAGTTAATTGTGACTTTGACAAGGTTTTTGATATAGTGATTTTTGTTTTATAAGCGATTTATTAAGTTCAAGTGGTAAGACCCTAAGGTCAAGTGATTTTAGAAAATGAGGTATCGAGACCTCATTTTTATAAACATGGTAGTAATTATTTTTATAAATATTTACGGAGTGTCTTTAAGGTGGTATTAAAGTTTTGTTGAAAAATTTAAGGTTTCAATGGTTAATTAATTAAAAGGACTAAATTGTAAAAGATGTAAACTTTATTCTCTATTTGATTTGAGTGATTAAATGGCTTAATGAATGAAAGTATATGGACTAATATGGTAAATATACCATATTATATAGGAGTGGGCGGTGGACTTTGTTTTATTATGAAAATATGTGTGTTTTATTAATTAAAATAATACATATTAAATGATAATAAAATACATTAAAGATATCATCTTTTACATTTGATTGTTTTACAGAATTTGAGATAGAAGGAAGCCATTGGTAAACCTTCAAGGTTCGGCCAAACTTCATAGGATGCATGTAATTTCAATCTAGCCCCGCTTTTAATAATTTTTATATTTTTGAGATCGTTGCAACTAGGTCCTGTTATCTCGTACCTTCGATTTTGAAACTGTTAAAGATTTTGAATGTTTCCATTGATGAATCTTGTGACTTTTGATGTTAGATGATGAATTTGGAATGTTGATTGATATTTAAAAGTATTTTGTTAAGTGATATTTGATGAATTTATCAATTAGTGACTAATTTGTTAAATTAATAAAAGTACAAGGATTTACTGTGAAATTGTTGCATAAATGGGATATTATGGATACCATGAACATTCAAATATGATCAATTTTGGGTAAAAATGCTTAATTTGCATGTTTTGTGGCTTAGGGACTAAATTCAATAAAAGTAAAACTTTAGGGGCAATTTTGTAAAATGTAAAAAAATGAAATGCATGAAATGAATTGTTTTATTGATTAGATTAGTATATTGAATGAAGTTATTAATTGAGAACAAGATCAGGTGGAAAATCGAGGAAAATAGAAAATTACCAAAATGTCCCTAAACCTTGGTGTTTCTACAATTTAGCCATGTAAGTTCGTATGAACAGTATTCTGTATAATTTTGATTAAAGTGAATGTTTATAGGTGATTATATTGTGATTAAATTAATATATATATGTTAGTATGCAATTTATCGTGTTATGAAACGACGTACGACGATTACTGAGTCCCGTTTGAACCTTAGGATACAAATGACATGTCATTAGGGTTACTAATTTCAGCTCATATGAGCTTAGCATTACTCAACCCGTACAAGCTTACCATTATTCAGATAAGAGAAGCTTACCGTTATTCAGCTTAGAGTAGCTTACCGTTTACAACTCGTAAGAGCATACCGATTCAGAGCTCGTATGAGCATACATGTATAGGAATTGATGGATTACAATTTAGTACAACTTGTGTGTGCTACCTGAGTATCCAACGATATTCTAAACAGTTCAACGGGAAATGTTCTGTTATGAGATGGTATGAGCTCGATATGAACTAATACAGGTATATATACAAAATACATGGAAATGATGGTACATGATATATTGATATATTGAAATGGATGATATATGTATATGAAGAAACGGTAAGAAAATGATATGTATCATGACATTTACATATATGAATATCTTTGATATGTTGATACATGGAAATTATGTAAGTTGAGACGAGTAATAAACTCAAGTGTGACATGTTGAGAAAATAAGGTTATCAATGTTGAATTTATATGAAATATGTTCAAGTATGCTAACATGTGTTGTTGTTTGATACTTAGGCAAGTTCCAAGCTATTGGTTGAATGGTATTCTGATTACTTATAAGTTGCATTTAGTAAGTGCTCAAATGAAAATATGCTTGTACTCAAGAAAAAGTGGTAAGGTTTAAATTATGCAATTTCTTATGAAATGGCTTATCATGTGATTAATTCGAAAAGCGCTATGTTTAAATGCACTACCTTGTGGCTATGGTTAAATGATATGCTTATGACTGTGTGATAGGTTGAAGCTATGTGGGCAAGCCGTGTAACAGCCTGATACCATGCAAGGATGAGTAACATGGCCATGTGAATAAATTGTTTAGCTCTTTGATGCCATATGGGTCAAAAGTGTAAATTTTCACAAAATTGGTTTATTTTTGACAGTTTTGCACAAAAGGTGAAAATTGGCTCGGTAGGCTTGAATCGTTGGGGAATTTTAGCATCAAGTGAACCAAGAGAGAGGCTGCATATATTTCTAGCCAAGGACGGTCCAAATGATGATTATTTTATACACTTTATATTTAATTTTTATCCAATTTAAATTGGGTTCAAAATTAATATAAAGCGTAAAGGAGAAAGTGGCCCAGTCTGCTAAGCATTGAAGACTGATCCAACAAGCAAATTGGCAACTCAAAATCGTCCCAAAAAGCTGACCCAATCAACTTATTTAGCTGATTTAATTACTTGCAAAGCAGCCCTCAAAGTTTCCTTAAACTCCATCCATACCCCTCCAATTTTTGTGCTTTTGAAGATTTGCCCCAAACTAAATTAAGCAAAGTTTGAAACATTCAAACTTTCTTGTTGTATGGCCGACCAAGTAAGAGAGTGTGGCTGCTAATTATTTGCTAGTTTTAGCAACCATTCACACCTATAAATACCCACATTTTCTACCTCATTCAACACACCCTTCATTTCCTACACATTTCTCTCTTTCACTTGCTTTTCTCTCTTCCATTCCCTTCCTTATTTTCCTATTTCCCTTGTTGATTTCCCTCTTGAAAAATAGCCTTCTTCAACCTTGCAATAGCATCATTGAATTGTTCGTAGAGGCCTTAGTTCAACATAACGAGCAGAGAAGAAGAGGTGCGCATTAGTCTGGCTGAATTTGCTTAATCTTTCCCTTCTTTTTAATTTTCTTGTTTATAGGCCTTGGTGAGTTGTTCAATTAAATAAAACCATGCTTATGTTATACTTACGTTATAAAATGTAAAGTAATGAATAAATTAATTATTAAACGTATTAAAATTGTAATTAATTGACGTAGTATTTAATTGGTTAATATTTAATTTTCTAAGGTAGCTGAAGGTTAAATTAATGACAATATTAAATACTACATAAGTCTTGCATAACTTGTAAGATTATTGTGATTGAACTGTTTAAATATAGAAATATATTGATACCTCACTTAATCTTATATGTGCTTATGAAGATTGATTAATTGTTTGAATTAGCATTAAAAAATGTTCAAGAGATAGGTTAATTTAGTAAGTATGTATTTGCAGTAGTGAACAAATTACCAAGTTGCCGTGAAAATATTCGTAACAACATGAACATGGGTTTAGTAATTCTAAGTTAAGGCATGTAATCAATCTAGCACAATTATGTCATATTGATTAAAACTCTTGTTTTTTAAATCGAGCTTTGGAATTTTTACCTTTTATTTCTATTACTTAGTTAATTTTTAGTTTTTAAATCACTTATTCAAACCAAAATATTTTTCCCATCACCATAGTGTTTGATTTACATTTCATAAATTTTTTCTCTCACAGTCCTTGCAGGTACGATAACTCGACATTTACTTGTCACTTTATTAGTTGTTCTGATGGTGTACTTCGACATTTCTGTCATTCGATGTTTTTGGTAACGTTGTTAGGGACTATTTTAAGTTTTTTTTTTCAATTTTAACTTGGCTAATTTTTCTGTGTTTGTTTTAGGTTTTTATGAGTTTTGATCGAATTATAAATTTACTCCCTGTAGATCCTAAATTTGAAAAAACTTTTTAACAAGGAAGAACACAGCAGCTCAAAGAATGACCGAAGAGATGAACCTTCAAAATCTAAAACAAGGAAATGGAGCAAACCCTGCTCAAAATCCTATCCTTATTGATGATTGTAAGGATAGAGCTCTAAGATAGTATGTTGTGCCAGTGTTTCATGAGCTTAATCAGGGTATTAGGAGACCCAAAATCGAGGCACAACAATTCGAGCTAAAGCCAATGATGTTCCAAATGCTTCAGACAGTGGGCCAATTCAGTGGAATGCCTACTGAAGATCCTCACATTCACTTAAGATTGTTTATGGAGGTGAGCGATTCTTTCCAATTAGCTGGAGTAACTGAAGATTCACTATAATTAAAGTTGATCCCATATTCACTAAAGGACAGAGAGCGAGCCTGGTTGAACTCAGTGCCACCAAATTCCATTACCACATGACAAGAGTTAGTAGAAAGATTCCTTATGAAGTGCTTCCCACCTAGCAAGAATGCTAAGTTGAGGAACGAGATTACTACCTTCCAACAGTTGGATGATGAGTCCTTGTATGAAGCGTGGGAAAGGTTTAAAGAATTATTACGAAGATGCCCTCATCGTGGAATCCCTTATTACATCCAATTAGAGACATTCTATAACTATCTCAATGCTCACATGAGGATGGTAGTGGATGCTTTTGCTAATGGTGCCTTCATTTCAATGTCTTATAACAAGGCTTAAAAAATTATTGAGAGGATTACTGGCAAAAACTACCAATAGCCAATCAATCAAGTAGCATTAGGAAGATGGGTCATTGGAATACATGAAATGGATACTCTCAGGTATCCTCGATATCCTCAATGCTTAAAAACTGTACAACTAATGGGTTTAATAATTTTGCAACTCAGCCACGAAATCAATTCGAAAATATTGCCTGTGTTTATTGTCAAAGAATGCCCATCAAACCCAGAATCCATTTATATTACATGGGTAACTAGAACCAAAATCGAGGAAGGCAAGGACTGTAATCTAATTTTTAAAAGACATATTGGCAAAACGACCCGAATTTCTTTTGGAGTAACTATGGGGCTAAACCCAATAACACTTATGCACAACCTAGACCAACCCAGCCACTTGTATTTACCCAACAAGTTCAGAAACAACCTCAAGTTGAATCTTCAAATGGCTTAGAAAACCTGTTGAAGGCATACATAGCAAAAAATGATGCCTTAATCCAAAGAAAGCAGCCACATTGAAAACCTGGAAAACCAAATCGGCCAGCTTGCAACTCAACTTAGGAATCGACCATAAGATGCTTTTCCTAGAGATACGGAGAATCTGAAAAATCTGAGGAAAGAGCATTGTCAGGCATGGACACTAAGGAGCGGAAAGACGAGAGAGCCCAACATTGTTGAAGTTGAAGAAGAGCAAGCTGATGCTTGAGATAAAGTGTAAGTTCAACCAAATGTTGAAATCGCAACTTCACTAGAACCAAAATCTGTAAAACCTGATAAGGTAACTTCTAAGTCAATCAATTTTGGTAAACTAACAACTTCGTTAGATGAAGAATTTTCATAAAAGACGAATCAACCAGTTCAAGTTAAGATTGCTCCACAACCTTTTAACCTCAAAGACTTTAAAAGTAGAAATAAGAAGTCTAATTCAAGAAATTTTTAGTTGTACTTAAGCAACTTCATATCAACATTAAGACGGTAGAGGCACTTGAGCAGATGCCAAACAATGTCACATTCATGAAGGATATCCGGTCTAAGAAACGGAGACTTGGAGCATTTGACACAGTAGCTCTGACAAAGGAATGCAGTGCATATCTTCAAAATAAAGTACCCCCAAAGATGAAGGACCCTGGATGTTTTACCATACCTTACAACATTTGGGCAACTAATTATGGTAAGGCATTATGTGATTTGGGTGCAAGCATGAACTTGATGTCGATGTCTATATTTAGGAAGTTGGGGATAGGTGAAGATAGACCTACTATGGTTACACTCCAATTAGTAGATTGATCCTTAGCACATTTAGAAGGAAAAATCAAGGATGTATGGTTACGTGTAGACAATTTTATTTTTCCTGCTGACTTTGTTATTTTAGACTTTGAAGCAGATAGAGATGTGTCAATCATCCTAGGATGGCCTTTCCTAGCAACTGGAAGGACCCGTATTGATGTGCAGAAGGCCGAGCTTACTATACATGTTCAGGACGATCAGGTAACTTTTAATGTTTTTAAGTCTATGCGATTCCCTAACACAGTTGATGATTGTTCTACAGTATCTAAGTTAGAGGATTTAGCTGTAAAATGGGAACTCAACTTATTGAGGACCCATTAGAACAAGTTTTGATGTCAGATCCTCTAAGTGATGAAAAGGGTGAGGAATACTTAGCTTTTCTACAAGCTAATCAAAGGGGATTTAATTCACAATCCCGTTTTAAATCTTTGGAATTAGAAAACAGAGATTATGTTCAACCAAAAACGTCAATCGAAAAGCCACCTAAATTAGAACTTAAGGTACTTCCCTCGCACTTAAAATTTGTTTATTTAGGTAACACTTCGACTTTACCTGTGATTGTTTAAGTTGAGCTAACTAAAGAATAGGAAAAGAAACTCATTTTAGTTTTGAAATAATTCAAGAAGGCTATCAGATGGACCATAGCCGATATTTGTGGTATTAGCCCATCCATTTGCATGTATAAAATCATCCTGAGAGCTGGTGAGAAAGGAACGAATGATGGACAAGGAAGATTGAACCCCATTATGAAAGACATGGTAAAGAAAGAGATCATAAATGGTTAGATGCGGGTATAATTTACCCCATCTCGGATAGTTCATGAGTAAGTTCAATCCAATGTGTGGCAAAAGAAAGAAGGAGTTACGATCATTGAGAGCAAGAATAATGAGTTAATACCAACCAGAATGGCTACAAGATGGAGAATTTTTATAGATTGTCGAAAGTTGAACAAGACAACTAGGAAAGATCATTTTCCTTTACTTTCTTGGACCAAATGCTGGATAGACTCGTGGGGCGAGACTATTACTATTTTCTTGATGGATGCTCAGGATAAAATCAGATCACAATAGCATTAGAGGATCAACACAAAATAACATTCACATGCCCGAATGGTACATTTTCATTTAGAGGCATGCCATTTGGTTTATGTAATGCACCTGCTACATTTCAAAGATGTATGATGGCTATTTGTACTAACATGGTTAAGAAGTATTTGAATGTTTTTATGGATGATTTTTCAGTAGTTGGAGACACTTATGATGATTGCTTAGCCATTCTAGCCAAGGTACTAAGGCGATGCGAGGAAACAAACCTCATACTCAACTAGGAAAAGTGTCATTCCATGGTAAGAGAAGGTATTGTTTTGGGGCATTGAATAACAAGACATGGAATCAAGGTAGATAAAACAGAGATAGATGTTATCGAGAAACTCCCACCTCCAACATCTGTAAAGGGTGTTAGGAGCTTTTTAGGACATACTGAGTCCTATCAAAGATTTATCAATGACTTCTCAAAAATCGCTAAACCTTATGCAATTTATTGAAGAAGGACACGATAATCAATTTTGATGAAGAATGTTTGAAAGAGTTTAATGATCTGAAGAATCGGTTAGTTTTAACATCGATTATCGTCACACCGGATTGGGATTTTCCATTTAAGTTGATGTGTGATGCAAGTGACTTCGCAATAGGAGTTGTGATGGGCCAACGAAGGAACAAAGTTTTTCATCCCATCTACTATGCAAGTCAAACTCTACTCAATTGAATTATACAGTAATAGAGAAAGAGTTACTTGCTATTGTTTATGCTTTTGACAACTTTCAATCTTATCTTGTTGGTACCAAAGCGACTATCTATACAGATCATTCGGCAATTGAGTATTTACTTGCCAAGAAAGATGTCAAGTCGAGATTGAACCGATGGGTACTTCTACTCTAAGAGTTCGATCAAGAAATTCAAGATCGAAAAGGGGTAGAAAATCAAGTAACAGATCACTTATCAAGATAAGAGCCACAAGAAAGAAATTCTCCACTTATAACCATTTAGGAGACATTTCTAGACGAACACATACTTAAGGTAAATCATGTCCATAATACCCATTGGTTTGCTAATTTTGCTAACTATTTAGCTTGTGGTTTGATGCCTATTGATAAGACGTATCAACAAAAGAAAAGTTTCTTCACGATGTGAAGTACTATTTCTGGGAAGAGCCATATTTGTTCAAAAAGTGCACAGATCAAAAGATCAAGAAATGCGAGGCAGAAAATGAGGTACATAAGATCTTATATCATTGTCACATAGCTCTAAGTGGGGGACACTTCAGAGGTACACGTACTGTAGCCAAAGTATTGCAAGTCGAATTCTTTTGGCCAACGCTATTCAAAGATACGCATGCCTACATAAAAGAGTTGTGATCAATGCCAGAGGGTTGGAAACATCACCAACAAAAATGAGATGCCCCGAACAAACATTATTCAGCTAAAATTATTCAATGTTTAGGGTATTGACTTTCTCAATCTTTTCCCTTCATATTTTGGTCACAAGTATATATTGGTAGTAGTAGACTACATATCTAAATGGGTTGAGGCCGAGGCATATCCGATGAACGATGCCAAGGTTGTGATGAAGTTTTTACAAAAGCATGTGTTCACAAGGTATGGTGCTCCTAGGGCTGTCATCAGTGATGAGGGGTCCCATTTAGTGAACAAATGGTTGAAATGGTTACTCGACAAACATGGAGTGAAGCACAAGGTTGCCACAGCTTACCATCCGCAAATGAATGGGCTAGCTGAACTGGCAAATAAAGAGATAAAAGGTATACTCAAGAAGGTAGCTTGTCCAAACCAAAGAGATTGGTCCAAAAGACTGGATGATGCTTTATGGGCCTATAGGAAAACATACAAAACACCTTTAGGGATGTCTCCTTATCAGTTGGTTTTTGGGAAAGCCTGTCATTTACCCTTGGAGTTAGAACATAAAGCTTACTGGGCTCTCCAACAGCTCAATTTGGATCCCAAGCTTGCCAAAGAGAAACAAATGCTCTAACTTAATGAGTTAGAAGAATTTCAAACTTTCTCATATGAAAATGCGAAGTTATTCAATGAGAGATTAAAAAGAGGGCATAATAAGCACATCCGAGTTTGAGAATCTGAATCCGGTCAACAAGTTTTGTTGTTCAATTCCAGATTAAGGTTTTTTCCAGGTAAGTTGAATTCACATTGGTCTGGTCAATTTACAATTCACCAAGTTTTTCCATATAGAGTTGTCAAACTTCAAGGTAAGGGAGGTAATTTTCAAGTTAATGCTTAGCGCTTAAAACATTATTAGGGGATAAAATTGAGTGAGATAAAGTCTCGTTCATTTTTTCGAATACTTAATTTTTCTTGTTTTGTTTTAAATAAATGACTTGCGGTATATTTTCTAGATTAGTATGTTAAAATAAATTCTGTCTAGGATATTGGAACTTAAGTGGAACCGTTTGTGACCCCTCTAATCTCTCCTGCGAATTGATTTTAACATAATCATTCGAGAAATTATTTCCTAAATGGCAAAATAAATTTTCAATTTTGCAAATCAAATGGTCAATTTTGATCCAAGTTTTAATTTCAACTCAATTTTCAAATTTTCTTTAAGTTTAGGTAATTAATTGAACTATTTGCAAAACTTTGTTGTCCTTTTGTAAATATTGAAATTAGTGTCTCTTTTGTAAATATCTTTAAAAGAAGCTAAAATAAATAATTTAATTTAATTTTTAATAAATAAGATGATGATAACTAATATATAATTATGTTTTCTATAATATATATTAATTGTTATCAACTTTACATAGGATTAAAATTGCCTTAATATTTTATTTAAGAGTTCTTATTTCAATAAATGAAGTAATAGCAAATAATAAATTAATATACATTATATTATTTATTAATTTTTATTTACTTTATATGATATTAGGACTTATAATAATTTAGTATTATTTTATTTTAAGAATTCAAGTTAAACTCCTCCCGTCTATCACTTTAAATACTACTTTCATCCCTCATTCACACCACTCACCATCTATCAAACCAATCTCTCCATACATCTGCCATCAACGGTAACTGTCGACGTCATCACAAACAGCTGCACATGCCCAGCAGCCACCATCGCGTGCACCTCGCCACATGTTCCCTTACGCATATCGCTAGCCAACTTGCGCACATTCTTGCCTACGCGCAAACAAGCCTGGCCTGCTTGCGCACTAACTTTGCTCGTGCCTTACTACCCATGCACCTGCCCATGCCTAACCCTATTTATGCACTAGCGTTGTGACTTGTTTATACACAGCTGGTACTACTTCCCTCACGTGCGCCAAAACTTGATCGCTGCCCCTTACCACTATCCAGTGCGCACCTTTGCAGAAACAACACACCCTTTATCTCCTTAGCACCACACCTCAAACACAACTAGCCTCTAACTAATTACCCTCCAACCAACCCTAAACCAACTCTATTAGCTCTGTATTAATTTTATTCTTGAGTTTTCAATTTTTATACAAAGGTGGTAAGAAATTTTCTTCTCCTAAACTTCAATTTTATTTAATTATTTCATGCTTCAATTTATTCAATTATTAATATTTAATGCAAATTGAAATTTTACGAAAAATATTTGTTCCATCTTATGTTCAGGTTAATCATGCCTAGCAAAAGAACTTGTGCCTCTATTGTAACACCCCAAACCTGGCCTAGACGTTATGGTCGAATCTGACGTGTCACATTGAAGTGTCTTTCGAAATTGGTCTTGTTGATAAAAATTGATTTCTAAGTTAAAAAACGTCTTATTTATTATTTAACAAATCAACTAGCCAAAACGTTCACGTTGCTGTCTTGCTTTTGTTGTAGTAAGTTGATCTAAGACCGTGGAAGCTTTTGAAACTCTATTGTTTAAGTCTCATATCTTTGAAAACAATAATAATTTTGAAAATCCGTCTTCTCCTAAACTAGCGGTTTAAAATAGGGAAGCAAAAGCCCAATTAAAAATTTAAACGAACTTAAAGGCCTTATTACAAAAACAAAACCCAACTTATAAGTTAAATTAAAATAAAAGCAAGTGTAATCAGCAGCAGTTGTGTGGCCACCTCCAAGTCCCTCGTAGCACCAAATCGCCTATCACTGAGGATTACCTGCACAGTTAAAAGGAGAGGGTGAGTTTACGAAACTCAATGTGTAATCCCCTACCAAACAGTTAGCCTACAACATGCAGTAATAGTCTGGGCCTTAGCCCTATGCAGTAACAGTACAGTGTGGGCCTTAGCCCGATACAGTAACAATGTGAGCCTTAGCCCGATACCGTAATAGTGTGGGCCTTAACCCAATATAGTAAAAGTGTGGGCCTTAGTCCAATACAGTAAGAGTGTGGGCCTTAGCCCAATACAGAAATAGTGTGGGCCTTAGCCTAATACAGTAACAGTGTGATAATGCAACCCATCCCAATCGAGCCAACACACCACTCCGTACCACAAACACACCATGTGGGGATAAAATTGACCCACCCAGCCAACACACCAATATCGCAGCAAAGCTACCAGTAAAAGTATCGTAGCGAAGCTGCCAGTAACAGTATATGTGGCAAAGCCACTAGTACAGTATACTTCCCCCATATCAACATCCCAACCCCATGCAGTATGTCACGTCATAAATCATACGTGTATGCAAAGTATCATAGTCAATCATAACATACATATCATAGAGCAAATTAGTCATACATACATAAGGTGATACAAACATTTTGACTCCTAGGGGTTTAACAATCATTTTACCCTTTGGGGGTATTTCAGTTATTTTACCCTTCGAGGGTATTTTGGTCATTTTACCCTTCGGGTGCAAGTTGGGCTTACCACTCGACCGATTGCATGCCCGTATGGTCTCAAATGCCATATTTACGGCTTTTCAGTTTCTGTCGTTCTACAGTTACAGTAGGGTGTTACAAACCTGTTTACGAGAAGAGCGCAAATGTCCACGTACACCAACCTAGATTCAACCATGACCCAAAGTTAGTCCTTTAATCGTTAGGGTAAAACACCCTCTTATTGACACTTATTCCAAAATACCTTCCTTACCTTGCTTGAAAGAGGGCAACACTACTCCTCCAAAACCGCCAACCAAAAGTGGTCACACATTTTTATCGATTAACTGCAGCACAAACAAAGATCACAAAACTAAGTTAGGCCATATAAGTGGCCACAAACCACGAACGATATCTTATAGGAACATGGACAGCATACGGCTTAAACCCCAAAAGTGAGGTAGCATATTACTTTGCTTGAACATTGAAAACAAGGGTTACGACCACTTCAAACCACCACTCCTCAAAGGAAACTCTAAGCCCCAACGAGTAACACTTTAAGAGGAACGAATCCACAGTCGGTAAACAAAAAATAAAATAAAAGTATTTAGTTTTAAAAAGAAGAATAGAAGAGAACAGGTTTAATCAAAAGCGATGAGTATAAACACTTTACCGATAGTCAGAAACACTTACAGCACAGGAACAGCAAGAAGTAGCGGAGAAAAGATCGACGCAGAAAAATGATACAAGGATAGGGTGATAATCGGGTAGAAGGTAAAAGGAGAATAGCCTGGCAAAGGTAAACCGATTGAAAGACAAAAAGATATTCAGCCAAGAGAACACAGATTGAGGAATAGAAAAAGAGAAAAAAGAATGGAGAACCAGAAGCCGATGAATGACAGAAAGAAAGGGAAATTCGGTAGAGGAGGGAACCAAAACTATTCGGCCAAAACCAAAAAATAAAAAGAGATAGTAGCAAAAGAAAAACCCGATAGGTACTCGAACTCTTAGTAAAATTCGGCACCAGAAAGCAAAGCAAAAAGAAATGCTACACAAAACCGATATGAGAAATATCCAAAATGAGCAGTATCCCCTCTGGTCAAAATGAGCAGTAGCTGTGTTTCAGTCCAACTCCACTACCTACACAGCTCAAGCAGCAAAATAAATACTCTATTGCACAACCCAAGACTTGAACCTCAGACCTCACAGTTACACAACACGCCACCTTGCCACTAGACCACAAGCTATTTTAGTGTCATAAAACAAATACTATTATTTATAAAGCCTATATGCCAGTGTCCAGATTCATTTACGAGCAAAACTAAAAATTCTGCAAAAACCAAGACTTGAAGCCGGGCTTCTCAAACACTCCCAAACACACCCAGATCAATTAACCACTGAAGTAGACAATTATTTGTGTCACTTCCTTGCACAACTAAATATTTATATACAATCTCCTAATTGTTCCCTTGTTCAAAACCTATTTCTTCTAGGCTCAAAATTTGGGGTGTTACATTTGTCCAGGTTGAAGAATCACAAGACAAATTTAACTGTGAAGAAGCCAAAGTGAGATACGACAGTATTTCAAAAATCAACAAATGTTCCCAAAAAAAGGTTTTACTCTAAAAGAAAGCAATTACACTAATTTCATGGTGAGCATTAGAAAAGTTGCTGAAGCTTTAAATTGGGAAGTGTTTTGTGAGAAATGGCCAAGTGCAGATGAAGAGTTAACTCTTGATTTTTTTTTTGAATTTGACCTCAAGCGAATTAACAGAAGCCTCTATCAGAGGAATTAAGGTACCAATAAATTCAAGAACTATTAATTAATTATTTGATTTACCTGATTTTGAAGACAACGGATATTTTTCCTTAAGGGAAAATATTGAGGCCAAAAAATTGCAAGAAATTCTTGAGGAACTTATAGTTCTAGGTTCTAAGTGGACTGTGTCAAAGCATGCAACTCACACTTGTCGCAGAAAATATTTGACACCACTAGCGAAGGTAAGGTTTTATTTCATTCAGTTCAACCTTATGCCTATTTCACATAGGACAACAATTTCGTTGGACCCAATGATCTTGTTATACTCAATTTTAACGGCAAAGACCTTTCGTGTGAAAATAATCATTTTAAGGGAAATTTGAAATGTGCCACCAGACGTTCAGGACCAACATACTTTCCCTTTACGATAACAATTTTCTGCTTGAAAGCTAAAATTCTTGCAAATGTAAAGAAGACAGGTTATAGCCAAGGCACAATCATAGATTGGGACCTCTACCGAGTAGACGGAGATTCTGTTCTACAGTAACAAGTTGAATTAAGTGAGGATCCCAAAGAAGAAGAAAAAGATCCCACAAAGATCGAACCAATGCAGTGAGTTGAAATCTTTAATAAGGCAGAGCCAATTGAACCAATAACCGAACCTGACATGGCGACCTCAACATTCAGAACTCATTCGCCTCACCCAGATCTTCGTGATAAAAAGTCAAAGTTGATGGACCTAATGCAACATATGCAGTGGCAACAACAAGCTTATTGGAGATATTCAAAAATACATGATTACGTGCTTTTACAAAAATATTCCATGACCAGTTTATTTTTGTACCTAAGTTTCTAGATTTTATATTTGAACCATGGAGTTCAACATCGAAGAGGGAACAAAGCGATTCATGCAAAACAAAGGCGATGGGGCAAAAGACGAGTCGGATTTTGAGGGATCTGCTAATAAATAAAAAGGGGGATATTTACTTTATTTTATTTTATTTCTTAAGATATTTAAAGTTTTTAGGATTAGGTTCTATTAGGATTTTTATTTCTTGCACAATAAAATAAGAGTTGGAAATCATCAATTAAATTGAACAAATTGCAAAACAAGAAGTGTGGCAATAGATATGTACATGTCAAGAATTGGATTTGCCTTGGAAAAGCTTGGTATTTAAGCAATCAAACTTGACTCACCTCCTTTTCCTAGGGTCTCACCTGGTGTACAATATCTATTCAGTTTTATATTTTCATTCTCTCTATTATTTTTAACAATGGGGACATAGTTCATCTTAAGTAAGGGGGACCAAAAATTGAAGTTGTTCTTTAAGATACATTATTCATAAAATTATGATTAATTTATATTTTGTTAAAAATTTTGAAGTTTTGTTAATTATGCTAACTTCTAGTATAAATAAAGTTCTATTATCTCAATAATTGTTATCTTAGCTGAACTATGACATAATGTTACTCTTAAATAAAGTTTGTAAATCATACCATAAAATTTTAATTCTTTAAGAGAGCTAGACATGCATGAAAGTTTAAGTCTCTAGAATTGACTTAGTAATTTCTTAAGGCGAAATCCTAGGAAGCATGAAATTTTGAAAATGACTTAGGCAAACTTTTGTTTGGATTGTTTGAGCCTTTCAAGTCAACCTTAATTAATATTTATCCCTTGAAACCCAGCTTTGAGACTATATGGCCAAATTTTATTTGAACCTTTGCAATATTTAGCCATCACTTCTCTCATAATTATCTTTAAATTGTCCCAAACACTAGACTCAGTCTATTTGGAATATTCTTTGAAAATAAGTTCGGGGGAGTTGAAAAGAATTATAAAATGCTCAAAAACATTGTAGTACACATAGTAAAATGCACGTGTTAAAAAAAGAAGAAGAAAGAGCATATGTACTCGAAAGAAATAGATGTACAAAAGAGCATGTGAAAGCAAAATGAGTTGGTGTATCGAAGGTGCTTATTCTGAAGGTCTGATGCAAGCTGAGTCTAGGGTTTTTAGCGACCTGGTCGCCAAGCTCGAATATTAGGATGTCACACCACCGTCTCATGTCATACCCATGCTAAATTGTCCCATTATTGAGGAATCATCCTCCCTATTAGTGAATCTTTAAAATTTTTAGTGAAAAATACATCAATCATCATTAGAACAAGCTAAACATACTTTCAATAAACTTATAGTAATAATTTAAAATGCATTAGAATCACATAGTAAAATTTCCAAGATAATCCATAGGTACCGATATTAGAATATGGGTCTTGATATTTCTCACAAGTGGTACCGATACCACTTGGAGAAATCGGTACCAAATCAGCATTCTGCTTCACGTCAAAAATCAAAAGACAAGAAAATATCAGTACAATTGAGAAAGTATTAATAAAATTATCCCAAGTATCTATACTCATGACAGGTTATCGATTCCAATTCATGATTTTGACTTCCTACAAATTCAAAATGATAGAAGAATCGTCTTTATAACACGAATATTGATACCTCTGCTTCATACAAAAAAAAATACAACATACAAAAGCATACAAATCAGTCTAACTTGTACCAATTAATCATGCTATCATATCATCATCAAATAAACATCAAAACGGCCATAGTAATAGTCTCAAACACTAAACGTAAGTCCGAGAAATAATCAACATAGTATGAAATGGATCTCATAAACTTAGGGACAAATAGTCTATAGAAGCATCCAAAACATCATGGCAAATATTAGTAAAAGTCTACCACATACTCATTGAGGCCTACATCACATTACACATATATACATTTTAAGATAATTTGGCACTTGAGGCTATGAAACATAAAAGTAGGCTCTATCACCACACATCGAATACACGAATTTCTAACACACCAGATGACTCATAGAGTCGAACATATCCCAAAAGTGAAGCATAAAGCTAACACTCTCAAACATACCAAACATGTCCCGTAGAATGCAGCTTAGCTCACATTCCTTTACCTTTCAAACATGTCCTAGAGCCTCAACGCCTAAATCACAAAACACATATAGGTGAGTACTCACAATCCTATGGCATGCCAACTACATCCAACGGTCTCATAAGGTCAGAAGGCCAAAATATCCACAATGACACAATTTTAATTACTGATTTAATGCACATCATCTATGTTCATATTCATCAACTCACATCAGAAGCTTGTCCGCAATGCATGCTTATCGAATTCACATTTAATTGCACTTAAAGTTTCAAAATAATGCTCATGGAGCCAACATGTATCCAACCATATATGAGTGCATTAAAATCAGTTTATCACGTACATAACCTATTACAATAGCATTACCTTCCATAATTCAACACATACGTACTTACCGGTTTTTGCACACTTTCACATCACATTTATATTGCTAACACAACATCATCACTATTTTCCAACATATTTAATATGCCCACAACACAATACAATTCACAATAGTCATCACACATGTCTCATATCACAATATCGCATCATAATAATCAATCTATAAATATTCTCATAATCACATAATTTACCAAAAATAAAATAACGGAAATAGATAGATTACACTTGGAACTTAGGACAGAGATTTAGGCTATTCCTAAGCTCCCAATTAGCACTATGAATAATAGTGTATACTAGCAGCAATTCCTAACACTCACTAATTATGCTTTCGTTAAAAAGTCGAAAGCTTAGACTAGCTTTTTCTTGCCTTTCGCCTTGCTTGAAGAAGGTTCCAACAGTTCTGGAAATTACACATAATAATCACACAATATACACAATCAATATTCAACCAAAGACTCACTTAAACCAACCAAAAATGCAAGTCTAAGCTATACTCCTCATGAAACTAGAATTTCGACTAACAAACTTGAAACTCAAATATCTTCCTCTATACTTAATCGTGTCGACTACAATAAATTTTGTTCATATAATTATTCACCTATGACTAATTCTCAACCTTTAAACTACACAAAACTATTCAATTCATGGTATCAAAAATTTTGACATGTTTATGGTTTATTTTCGCAAAAATTCATTAAATTCGTAGAAATCCTTAACGAAACTTTATAGTAAGTTTAGAAACCATCTAATCATGTTAAAATAAGTTGAAAAATACTTCGAAACCATGTTTTTACCCAAAGTCTTGAAATCTACCATTAACGACCCAATTTTTGGCTTTTATTTAAAACATGCGATTTAATGGCTAAAAATTTCGTTTAAAAGACCAAATATCATTTAAAACTAATTAGGAATTGAACCATTATCTTAGTTGACAAAAAATCAAGCATTTCGTTGAAAAACAAAAAACTCAAAAGCTTGACAATGTAGGAATCTACGGTGTTTTGGGTTTTTTTCTTAATATTTTATGGAGGTTTAATAATTGGGAATGATGGAAATCAATTGAATTAAGGTTTGAACAAAAACAAGTGGAAGATAGTAGCTTTAGGAGCAAAAGACAGCTAAAGCATGAAGATGGAGAAGACTAACGTGAGAATAGAGTTATAAATAGGGTTTTTAGGTTGGATTTTAAAATCTGGTCTAATTGCCTCTTAAAAACTCTATGCTTTGACTCTTTTACAAATCAGTCATATTTTCAAAATTAAAAGTATTTAAAACTCATTTTTCAAAATTGATTTAATTTTCTAAAAACCATAGTAAAAAACATTACCGATAAACCATGTCACAAAATTTTGAACATTCTAATGATAAAATTCATAAAACACCCCCAAAACTCCTAGGCCTTATTTTGAGGTGTTACAGTTCTCCCCCTCTAAAAAGAATTTCATCCTCGAAATTACCTGTTAACACCTCACTTGCTTCATCACAGAATTGGGTACTTATACTTCTAAACGGACCATCACACTTTCATTGCGCACTTTGAATGTTATTCTTTCTAACTTTCTACCGCTTTTCTTTTCAAATTCTACTCACTATCACGGACTATTCTACAGTAACTTTGCTAGCGGCTTCCTCTATTCACTACGACACTTTCATCTAAAGAACTCGTAACTTTTATTCCTAATATAATAGTCTCTATCGGGATTCTATACCTATTAGCTAAGTCACTCAAAATTTACAAAAGCGTAAAACCTAAATCAACCAATGAGATTAAAGGATTGGATTACAAGGTAAAAATACCCAAAATCTCGACGTTCGAATCTTGATCTTGCGATTCCCTAATAGCATAAACCTGAGCTGCGCCTATAGACTCAACCTATGTAGCAACAGTATGAGTAATAGTTCTCTTCCCAACTGATCTCCCATTACCTCTACCGCGGCCACGGCCTCTAGCAGGCCAGAAGCAGATGCCGAACTCTAAGTCTGCAAAACCTTAACTCTACTTGGGAAATCCCTAAGAAAATGTTCCTTTGAATCACATTTAAACCAGCCACCTGTTAACTTACGGAACTCTCCAAGATGCCTACGCTCATAATGCACACAAAGCGGCCATCAAGAACAACCCGTCAAACCTCCAACACTAACCACAATGGGCCTCTAGCCTCAACCTATGTAGCAATAGTATCAGCAATCTTCACTTCCCAACCGATCTCCCATTACCTCTACCACGACCATGACCTCTAGTAGGTTAATAGCAGGTGTCGAACTCTAAGTCCCCGAAACCTCAACCCTATTTGCAAAATCCCTAAGAAAATTTTCCTTCAAATCACACTTAAAACAACCACCTATCAACTTACGAAACTCTCCAAGATGCCTACGCTCACAAAGCACACAAAGTGGTCATTTAGAACCGATTCAGTTACCACAGAACGAGGTGGCTCAACCAAACTCAACTGCTTTGGATTTCTCAACTAACTCATCAAACATCTCCATATTCTGAGCTACCAAGTAAACCCAAATCTCATGATTAAGCCCAAGTCAGAACCTCTTACAACGGTCCCTTTTAGAAAGTATCATCTCAGGAGCATACTAACTAAGTGGCACAAACTTAGCCTCACAATCAGCCACTGACAAATCACCTTGAACCAACTGTAGAAACTCACATTTACAAGCCTCCATATACTACTCACCCATAAACTTCCTCTTAAAAACCTTAAGAAAGTAATTCCAAGTCAGTTTATCAGAAACAGTACCTCTCCTAACCGTATTCCACCAACAATGAGCCTTACCATCGAATAAATAGCACAACCCAACTTCCCGTCATCAGAACAAGACATCTACTTGAGGATCCTTTCAATCCCTCGAACCAGTACTCAGCTATGTTCGGATCAGTACCTTTAACCCTAAAAATTTCTTTACCACCCAACACCCATAGACGTTCAAGCAACAACCCCTGATTAACAAGTGCAGGATTGGCAGGTGCAGGAATAGAGTTAGGACCAGCAATCCGCTGAAATACTCCTATCATAGCTTCCATTAGAGGGCCTACACCCTCGTCAGGTATGTTCACTCTACGCAGCAACACAAGATGTGCAGAAGATGTACCATTCTCTTGAGCACTAGCTCTAACATTAACACATCTAGGAGGCATATCTAATCTAATCTAGCATACAAACAATCAAATAAACGGCGTGTGTGGCAGGAGAATGATCCATGTCTTATTCTAGCAAGCAAAATTTAAGATTTAAGGAAATGTGTTCCCATTCCTACCTCACATATGATTTAATCAAATCGTTTCAAACAATTCCATGCAATTCAATCATAGTTATATCAATAATTTCAAGAAAATAGAGAGATTTAGACTCCTGAGTTTGGAAACTCCAAACACATAATATTCACCTAGGCCCGAGTGTTAAATAACCTAGAACTCTGATACCACCAAATGTAACACCTTATACTCGGCCTGGTCACCAAGCCTAAAAATCAAGATGCCACACCATCGTCTCATATCATACTCATAGTAAATTGTCACGTGATTATGGAATCATCCTCTCTATCAATGATATTTTAAATTTTTAGTTAAACATACATTAGTCATTATTAGAACATCTAAACATACTTTAAATAAGCTTATAGTAATAAACTAACAGCATTAGGACCACTTAGCAAAATTTTCAAGAGAATCACGTAGGTATTGATACTAGAATATGGGTATTGATATGTCTCACAAGTGGTATTGATACCGCCTGGAAAAATCAGTACTAAATCAGCATTATGTTTCTCGTCTAAAATCAAAACAGAAGAAAATATTGGTACAATTGAAAAAGTATCGATAAAATAACCCTGAGTATTGATGCTCATGATAGGGTATCGATACCAATTCACGATTCTGACTTCCTGCACATTTCAAAATCATAGAGATATTGTTTTTACAACACGAATATCGATACCTCTACTTCAGACTAGAAAAATACAACATATATAAGCATAAAAATCATTCTAACTTGTCCCAACTCATTATGCTATCATATCATCATCAGATAAACATCAAAATAGTCGTAGTAATGGTCTCAAACATCGAACGTAAGTCTGAACAATAATCAATTTAATACGAAATGAATCTCATCAACTTAGGAACAAATAGTCTATGGTAGCATCCAAAATATCATGGCAAATATCAGTAAAAGTGTACCGCATTCTCATTTATGCATACATCTCATTACACATATATGCATTTTAAGATAATTTGGCACTTGAGGCTATGAAACATAAAATTGGGCTCTACCACCACACATCGGATACATACATATCCATTTATTATGCCTATTTTTTAACTAAGGGATTCAGCTCATCACATGATTCTTTGACTTAACAATTACAGTGGAGTATACAGTAAATTGCTGAATGCTTAATCATGTTATGATTTAAATACTCATTCATGAAGCTAAGGCTTTTGACTAAAAAATGGATGGAGCAAACAACTACCTCCTTAGCTACTCCGCCCGTTACTACAATAGAGTGACCCTAATTTTCTTTATTACAATCTTACTCAAACTCACATTTTTATTCAATAGCATAATGGAGCAAACAAAATGGTGTTGACTTACTCGATAATTCTATGCATTGGAGTATTTAATGACATTTTTTTAAAGAATTTTCTTAGACATTGTCACTTTATTCATTATTGAGTATTTCCATGTTATCGAATATAAATTCAAGAGTATCTAAGTTTATCAAAAGATACTTACTATGGCTCAATTGTAATCAGAATTAGGATATCCTAATTTTAGGGATCAATTTACAAGCAAACTATCCTAAGCTAAAATCACCTAATCCATTGTCACAAATTTCTAAGTTTATCAATGAATTAAGCTCCTCATTGAACATCAAAGGCAAAAATACACTCATCATAGTCTAAACAATCACTGACAATCATGCGTGCCATGTCAAAATGAATGAAAAATGAAAAAATATGAAAACAACATGCTCAACTAAATATCTAATACAGTCTAGATGCACAATATACCCCCAAACCTAAGGGACGTATTGTCCTCAATGCACGTACATATATGTAAACTATCTATATACAGATAATGTCATGGAAAAATATATGCCATGCAATATGTATGAAAGAAAAAGAAAACTTTCCTTGCTTGGATTGTATTGTAAATACTTCATTTTGTCCAACGGGTTGACATATGAGCAGCAACCTTGTACCTTTACTTCCACTTCATTAAGGCTAGTTCAGCCCCATCCTTGTCGATCTCAATGAGCTCATCAATCAACCTATCAATGTCATTGTCTTGGGCAGTTACAGTACAGTAGAAAGAGGTGGAACAGCCATAGTGCTATCCACTGATGGTGCAATTGTGGGATTTGCTTCCTCTTCGGCCTTATAGTCAGTCTCAATGCTCACAAACTAGATTTTCTCTGGTTCCTCCTCCAGTGCTTTAGGTGCATTCTTTTTATTGGAAGGATTTGTCTCAACGGCCTCTGTATCACCGACCTCTTCCTCTCGTACAGTTTATTAAATAAAGGAAATGAAATAACCAAAAGAAATTTGAATCAACAAAATTAACTAAAAATAAAAAGATTTTTGAAACCATTGAAGCTAAACATCTCAAAGATCAATGGACTGTTTGTCTCACTCTATATGAGCACCCCAATAGTGCTTCAAGCGTTGTCCATTAACTTTAAATGTGTCCCCAATTTTCATGTCTTTGACATCAACAACTCCATGCGGATATATATATGAGCTACCAAGCATTGCTCATCAAAATTGAAAGGTCTATTTTTCTCTAGCAAAGTGCACAAAGGTCTCTGCTCAAATAAATCTTCATCACTATCAGAATTGCTGTGGCAAAATCTCGTGAACTCTTCCTCCAATGTTTTTCTATCAAGTCAATAGTTCGACATTCTTCATTCTCGTCAGCACATTTCAAGGCATTAAATACATTGAATGTGATCTACTGGTCATTCATCCTCATGGTCAATTCACCTTTCTACACATTAATTAAAGGCCTACCAGTAGCAAGAAATGGTTTTCCAAGAATAATTGACACATTTTGGTCAGCTTCAAATTCTAAAATAAGGAAATCAGCAAGAAAAATAAACTTATCTACTTTTACTAGTACGTCTTCAATTTTACCTTCCGGATGGGCGTAGGATCGATCCGCTAGCTGCAAAGTAACTATTGTAGGTCTTGCTTTCCCAATTCCAGCTTCTTGAAAATAGACATAGCCATTAGACTTATGCTTGCTCCTAAATCGCATAACGTCTTACCAACATAGTGATTTCCAATGGAATATGGGATAATGAAACTCCCTGGGTCCTTCAACTTTGGAGGTAATTTATTCATTAACATTGCTGTGCCTCCTTCAGTGAGAGCAATAGTCTAAAATTCTCCCAATCTGTGCTTCTTCAATAGTATGTTTTTCATGAATTTCACGTAATTGGGCATTGCTCCAAAGCTTCTATTAGAGGTATGTTAGTATGGAGTTGCTTCAAAACATCTAAAAACCTTTTAAACTGAATATTCTACTTAGAATTATGAAATCACTAAGGAAAAGGTAAAGGTGGTCGTCCTTCAGTTTGGTGATATTATTTTGCAATGGCATTTCTGTTGGCAACATGATCTTATTTTGTCACAACGTTTCTCTATGTACCATTTTTAGGTGTTATCTACCGTTCAGTAGGTTCTGAGATCTTTTCCTGATTGCGGTTGGATTTGTCTTCCAATGTTGTGGCCTCTTGAACAACTTCATCCAAATCAGTCCCACTTCTAAAAGTGATGGCCTTACGCTGCTACTTCCTTTGAGTTCTTAGATTTTCAATATCACTTAGCAATGTTCCCTGTGGCCTTTAATGTAAAGCATTTTCTATTTGCCCCACTTGATTCTGAAGAGCTCGTAAAGATGCATCCTGACTCTAGATTACAACATCATTTTTAGCCATATATTCTTTTAACAAAGCTTCAACGGAAGTAGAAGATGATGCTTGATCGTGTTGAACATTTTGCCTCGGCACAGGTTAAACATAACCTAGTGGTGCATTATTGGCATTCTGTTTTACAGTATTGTTAAAATTCCCTACACCCTCATTACTCCAACTAAAATTGGGATATTACTTCCATCCTGAACTGTAGGTGTTGGAATAGGGGTTATTATTCCAATTAAAATTACCCATGTAGTACACTAACATTGGGTTTAATGGGCATTCGTCAAACACATGATTTTCACCGTAATACACACACGACAACTCGATTGATTTAATCTCCTGGACTGTCGTTGGATTTTTCATTATTTTAATCATATTAGCTAGAAAAGATACATAGGCTGTCAACAAAGAAATTGCGTCGAACTCTATGGTACCAGCAGCTCTCTTGTACGTCCCAATTCTTATGGTAGAGTACTAATAGTCATTGTTGGCAATCTTTTCCAAAATCTCATATGCTTTGTTGTAAGATTTATCCAACAATGTACCATTGGCAGATGCATCAACTACCATCTGCATATGTGCATTCAACCCATTATAGAATATTTCCATTTGAGTCCAATGTTGAAATCCATGAATTGGACATTTTTGAATTAAATCTTTAAATTGTTCCCAAGTTTCAGATAATGTTCCATCCTCTGAATGTCGAAGAGATGTGATGTCATTTCTAAGCTTTGCATTCATATTTGGTGGATTATACCGTAGCAAAAACCTCTAGCAAAGATCATTCTATGATGCCATTATTGCTAATGGTAGAGCATACAACCATGCTCTCGTACGACCTCTTAAAGAATATGGAAACAGTTTAAGTCGCAGAGCATTTTCAAGAACACCCTATTGTCTAAACGAGTCACAAACCTCTAGAAAAAGTCTTAAATATAGTCTTGGATCTTCAGTAGGTAATCCACTAAACTGTCCTACTCTTAGAAACATCTGAAACATCACCGTTTCAGTTCAAACTTCTGAGCCTGTATGGTTTGTTTGACTATCCTTTGATTCAAATCATCCAGCATCAGGACAACGTGCTCTTTAATTGGCCTATCTCATTCATCTATCACATCAACTATAGGAGGATTAGCATCTCGACCAATTAGATTTTTGTTGAGACTGGGACCATTTGGATTGTCATTAGGACCAAGATCATTCTTGTTTCTAGCCATTTTTTTCATTAGGACCAAGATCATTCTTGTTTCTAGCCATTTTTCTCGTTCTTTTCGTCTTATTCGTAAAGTTCTATCGATTTCTAGTCAAAAGGATACTCTTTGTTAGCAGAAATACCTCTTATCATGCATTGATGGCAAGCTTGTAGAAATTAAAGATAATTAATTTAAACAAAACTAATGGAACTAAGTCAAATAACGAAACGAAATTTCACCAAATTATCGATCCTCGGCAACGGCACCAAATACTTGTCGTGTGTGAATATGATATGCGATCTGCGTAAGTATATACGTTGAATCAAGTAATAAAGTGATGAGTGAGTATCGTTCCCACGAGGATCAGATTGAGGCACAAAAGTGGTCAAGTTATTATAATAAAATGCAATTAATGCTATGATAAAGTTATGGTAAGTATGATGTGGCAATTAAAGGAATAGTGATGGATGCAATATGTGAAATTAATGAATACTTGGAAATGCTATGGCAAAACGAGAGTAGAAATGTAATGGTAATTATGATAATTACTATAGGAATATTATGTAAATGAACAAATAAATAACTAATAATGATGTTCCAAAGATACTATGGCAAAGAATAAAGGGTATATGATGTTGATTTGGAAGGTCGGGATTACTAAGAATCTAGCTTTACTATCAATAATGCCTCGGCAAAATCATACTCAGTTTACTACTCAGAAGAGTTCTAAAATGGTGTACTTCTTTCAAGAGCAAAAACCTTAAGTTACATTGCCCGTGTATATAGGCCTTCATATGGTACCCTGTATTGTTTTCCTTCTGTATGAATGGTTCTCTATGTCTAGTGTCTACTGCAAGTATATGTCGAGTACTTGCTCATATCATTCAATTTCGATCCAACTAATCCAACCTTTTCTGAATTAGATTTAGTTTATGGGCATGTTGAACAGTCATCTATGTCTAGGGATTGTACGATACAATTAAAAATAAAACAATTCAATGAAATAGTAAATTAAATCAGATATATGCTTTAACCATTAAAGAAAATAAAAGTGCCATCATGTAATCCCAACCCAATGAGATTTAGCTTATGGGTTGGCATATAAAATTTAAAACCAAAATAACATCCAACACCATTTTCATCATTCAATTCATGGAAGAACAAAGTAAGAAATACAAAACACTTAAGGAAGACAGCTTTCACGTGTCCAGTTCACACTCCAGCAGCATAGTGTCCTGCAATGGCTGAGAAAGACTGATGCGATCCGGCCCGGGTTAATCGAGTCGTTTCATGTAGTTGCCCGATCGTCGACGAGGAGTTTCGTACCAAAAGGATGGTTTGTTTGTAATCGGCTAAAAATATGTAGTAAAGTGATGGATATAGGTTCACAAAGGGGTAAGTAGGATATGGATAGGTTTGACAACAAGGGAATGGAGAAAGATAGCTAATTTGTTTTCTCGGTTTAAGGATAAAATAATAAAGATAAAATATAAGATATTCGGTGGGGATGGATAAGTGAACTTAAACACCGAAACGATTCAACACTAAAGAGTGTCACCCGGTTTCTATTTGGTTAAGGTGGATTTGCGAATTGTAGAAGGGTTGAACGCCACACCAACGCAAGGTGATAAGTTCAAAAGAGAATGATAGACGCCACTAGCACGCTAGATAAGTCGATCGAAACTCGCATTTAATTTAGAGAGGAGAAAACTCACTCTTTGAACAAAGTTCATTCAAATGATCAAAAGTCAAAAGTCCTTTTACAATGAAAATGAACAACTATTTATAGTGTTCAAATAGGTAGTGAATGGCCAAAACAAAGACTTAATGTCTAAGTAATTAATTAGGCTAGAAAATGCTAGAAAATTTTGTAAATAAAACTAAATTGCTGGAGCTAAATTCATTTGAATTTGAAGCTCAAGGGACGATTTCTAGAAGAGCAAATGCACTTAGAGAAATGGCGGCAGACTAGGTTCACCAATTGAGCTTAAATAAGCTCATTAAAATGTAATTCTTGGTGAAAAGAGACCAGCATTAAAGGTGAACGTGAACAGCCTTGAAGGTGTGAAAAGGAGTTGGAAAAAGTCTTTGGAAGTGTGAACAATGATCACTAAATGGTCCTTGGTGTGAACTCCAAATGTGAACGATAGGTGCTGTTTTGGGAAGTGCATCGGCCACTTTTGGAGAATAAATTTAGTTGCTCTTCTTGGCTAAAACACCTTGAATTATCATAAATGAGCCATATCCATGAATCCAACCATTCATGTATTCACCATTCATGTATACTCCCATACGTTGTATTGAACCATTCATGCACTTGGACTTTAATGCTCCTTCATGCATTCACCATCCTACAAGAAAAACATGAACTAAATTAAGTGCAAATGTATATTTGGTGAACTAAATGGTATTAAGACAAATTAAATATAATCCAACCACCTAATTAAATTCGCTAACACAACATAATTATAACATGTAATAAGTCGACAAGTAATTAAAAGTCAGAACTAAATTAACTAATTAACTTAAATAATTAATTTATTCCACAAATAAAATTAATTTAGCTAAAGAGCTAATAATGAGCTGAATTGAATTTAAACCAAGCTCAAACGAAATGAATTAAGCTCATGTGAGCTAAAATAAAATTCGTGAGTGAACCAAGCTAAATGGAGCTTGAGGAGCTAAATTCAAGTTGAACTCAAGGCGTCCTTGGCCGTGGTCGATATCATTCCCCTTGTTTTGAACGACTTGTCCTCAAGTCGAGCCATTGGTTCACTCGATCATAGCTCGCTTACTCATCTTTCCTCGATCAAACGAATCGAACACAAATAAAACAAACCACCAAACTGTTTTGTTACATCTTCACCATACAAAGTCTCATCAAACTAAGGAATTATTTTAAATGAGTAATCACAAATCATCAAGAATTCATTTGAGCAAATATGTGGCCCAAGTACCATTTGGGTAGAACATTCATAATCCTTGCAAGAAGGTATTTTCCAAATTTCATACCCACAATCGATTGAACAAAGCTTTTTGCAAGTTATGATTTTACCACTTAATCGGCTTAAATCTTGCATAGTTAAGCTTAACAGTGGCCATTGATCTTTCACCTTTTCAACAAACTTGTCATCAAGGAGAATCTTACCAAAATTTTCAAGAGAAATGTGGACATAATCAACTTAATCCGTTCATCGATCAAGCAAATAAACTCCTCACCACAACTTATTGAACACCAATTTTATCACAAATGAGATGAATGCACAAAAACCTTGCAATGGAAATTGAACGATTGGTTCTTCCAAAATCGCATCATCAACATCAAGCAAAACAGATGATTCATTTTTAAATAAAGCGAACGCTTAAACACATCACAATTTAAATACCTTGCAGACAACCAATTCTTCAACAAAAGTTTATTACCAACCGAATAGGCGTAGAAATTTTAAAGTTCTCGTAAGTCATACCTCGTTTACCTCGAGGGATGGAAAAGCAAGGATCATTTTACCTTTGTCGATCATCATAAATCTTCTCTCCTCGAAATGTAGTCTAATCGAATCTCGTGGTGAATTAACCTTAACGAAATGAAATACGAACTTCAAATACAACCACAAAAATGGATTAAGGAATGAATTTAAATTGAAATCAAATTTTTCATACCTCGGTTCCTTATTCAACTCCCAATTATCAAAACAATAGAAATTGTTCACACAAAATTGATGAAGCTTGACTTTCCCATAAAACAAACCAAAATAGATTCCGGGTTTAAAAACTTGATTTTGAGTATTCATGCCAAAATGTAGCAAAATTTTCATTAAACCAAACACGTTAAACCAATGGGATTTTTACATACACAGGGACAAACAGTTAAAACTTTTTACATTCATCAATTCATACTTGCACAAATTCATGGATTTTCCACAAAGCGTTAATTGGTGCACAAAATTGTCACAAATGAAAAATTTAATCGCCTTTCGTGAAAAACCATCATCACGCAAAATTAAATCTTTGGTTTGTTGATTGGAACAAAAATCAACCAAATTCAGGGAGTAGCAATTAATCAGACCAAAATAAGGAGAGCATTTAGAAATTAAGTCACTAAAAAGTATTTCAACAATTTTCCAACCTGGTGGTCATGACTCGATCGTTAACATTTCCTCACCTCGCTTACCTTTGAACTCTTGGGGCACGTTTTCATCTTCAACCTTACCTATACTGACCATATGAAAATGTCTTTCATCGGAAAGGTAGTGAAGTTGAAAATTATCGTTTGATATCTCGGGCACCTGAAAAGAAGAAACAGAACAAGAACAAGTTTCATATGGATTAGTTGAAATGCTCCTCACTTTTTCTGGTTCGTTTATCTCTTTTTCTCTCGTTTCTTTTCTAATCTCAACTTCTTTTTTTCTCTTTTCATTTCCTCTCTCATTTTCAATTTTATTTTCGACCTCACTCTCTTTTTGGATTTCTTTTTCTTTTTCAATCTTTTCTTCTTTTCTTTCGATTTCTCCTTCTCGCTTGCACTCTTGTTCAATCTCAATTTCTTTTTCGAATTCTTTCTCTTCATTTTCTTTTTCTCTCACTTTTTTGATTTCTTGTTCCTTTTCTTTCATTTCTTTTTTTCATCTCTCGATTTCATTCCATATATGCTCATTTTCTCTCATCAACATTTCTTCTCTTTCTTTTCTTCTTATTTCTTTTTCTTTTTGCCTCGCTCTTTCATTATAGGATGGAGATGTTGCAAATGAATCAACATAAAATGACTTTCATTGGGTATAATTAGAACGACTTTCATACAAAAAATGATCACCTCTTCGAGATTGATTCTTGGCGGACGAATACCTTGGTGCATATGAAGGACTACTTGTGATTCCTCGTTCGTCACCTTGAAAAGCTTCAAACTCAAAACTTGCTTTGCTTCATCTTGAGTTCCTCGTTGAATAGAAATTTCGATAAGAATCTCTTAGCGAGTAGTCTTTGGACGCGTATTGTCGTGATGATCTCGACTCCGTTTCTCGACTTGGTGGATTTTGTTTCCGTTGGGACTTTTCCTCCACTCGGTTCAAACGTCTTTTAATGGGCTTAGTTCTTCCTCCAAAATTCGGCCCATCTCATTCACCAAGTATTGAAATTCATCGGTAGAGAATTCTTCTTGAGACATGATTTAATTACTAAAAAAATGATTAAAACAAAACAAAAATTAAATACCTCACCACAAAAATCTCACGTTTCACTCGCAAAGAAAATTGGATAGCACACCACTCATGTTTACGCTCGTTTAATGGCTTTTGCTCGCTCTAATGTACTCACCACTCGTGCCTTTTTCCACTCATCTCACTCTCGTGAATTCGTATTTTGTTTCAAGAAGACTTATTGCGGCTTAGAGGGTCGGCTTCAAATGGGTGCAAAGGATAACGTTAGGGTGTATAGGGTAGGCTGAAATAAGGAAAAATAAAAAATCAAAGTATGTGTGGCATTTTTTTTTGGGGTAAAAGGAATGGATGCTCAGAGGTAACAAGAAATAATAACAAAATAAAACTCACAAGACTTTTCACTTCTTTTTTTTTATACTTCGATTTTTTTTCACTTCAAATACAATTGAATAATACCAAAATATCTTCAAAATTCACGAAATCCTCTTCTTCTTTTTTTCAATTTTTTTCAATTTTTTTTTCTCTCTTTTTTTGTTCGATTTTTTCACTTTTTTTGAATTTTTTCAATTTTCTTTCTTTTTTTTAATCAATACAATAGTAAGCCAAATACAATAAAGAAAAGAGAAAATAAAATAAAATTACAACTCGAGATTTTTTTGATTTTTTGAAACTTTTTTTACAAACCTATCTTTCGAGATAGCTACTGAACGTCGGTGCTCCTTGTTTTGCAAGCTCGATACCAAATGATGCGATCTGGCCGGGTTAATCGAGTCGTTTCAATGTAGTTACCCGATCGTCGACGAGGAGTTTCGTACCAAAAGGATGGTTTGTTTGTAATCGCTAAAAATATGCGATAAAGTGATGGATATAGGTTCACAAAGGGTAAGTAGGATATGGATAGGTTTGACAACAAGGGAATGGAGAAAGATAGCTAATTTGTTTTTCTCGGTTTAAGGATAAAATAATAAAGATAAAATATAAGATATTCGGTGGGGATGGATAAGTGAACTTAAACACGAAACGATTCAACACTAAAGAGTGTCACCCGGTTTCTATTTGGTTAAGGTGGATTTGGAATTGTAGAAGGGTTGAACGCCACACCAATGCAAGGTGATAAGTTCAAAAGAGAACGATAGACGCCACTAGCATGCTAGATAGGTCAGATCGAAACTCGTACGAATTTAGAGAGGAGAAAAACTCACTCCTTGAACAAAGTTCATTCAAATGATCCAAAGTCAAAAGTCCTTTTACAATGAAAATGAACAACTATTTATAGTGTTCACTAGGTAGTGAATGGCCAAAACAAAGACTTAATGTCTAAGTAATTAATTAGGCTAGAAAATGCTAGAAAATTTTGGAAATAAAACTAAATTGTTGGAGCTAAATTCAATTGAATTTGAAGCTCAAGGATGATTTCTAGAAGAGCAAATGCACTTAGAGAAATGGCGTGACTAGGTTCACCAATTGAGCTTAAATGAGCTCATTAAAATGTAATTCTTGGCTGAAAAGAGACCAGCATTAAAGGTGAACGTGAACAGCCTTGAAGGTGTGGAAAAGGAGTTGGAAAAAGTCTTTGGAAGTGTGAACAATGATCACCAAATGGTCCTTGGTGTGAACTCCAAATGTGAACGATAGGTGCTGTTTTGGGAAGTGCATCGGCCGACTTTTGGAGAATAAATTTAGTTGCTCTTCTTGGCTGAATAAACACCTTGAATTATCATAAAATGAGCCATATCCATGAATCCAACCATTCATGTATTCACCATTCATGTATACTCCCATACGTTGTATTGAACCATTCATGCACTTGGACTTTAATGCTCCTTCATGCATTCACCATCCTACAAGAAAAACATGAACTAAATTAAGTGCAAATGTATATTTGGCTGAACTAAATGGTATTAAGACAAATTAAATATAATCCAACCACCTAATTAAATTCGCTAACACAACATAATTATAACATGTAATAAGTCGACAAGTAATTAAGAGTCAGTAACTAAATTAACTAATTAACTTAAATAATTAATTTATTCCAACAAATAAAATTAATTTAGCTAAAGAGCTAATAATGAGCTGAATTGAATTTAAACCAAGCTCAAACGAGCTGAATTAAGCTCATGTGAGCTAAAATAAAATTCGATGAGCTGAACCAAGCTAAATGGAGCTTGAGGAGCTGAATTCAAGCTGAAATCAAGGGTGTCCTTGGCCAGGGTCGTATCAAAGACTTCCTTTGTCTTTGTTTTCCCGTCAGTGCTTAACCGATACCCTCTATTCTTGCCTAATGATCTCTCCCTCTTATTCGCATCGTTCTCCTTTGCTCGCCCCCTTGGCTTTTTATAGCTTTTTTTGTTACGGTAAATCCAACAACCCATGTTTATCTTCTCCTCTTTTTAAATTCTTTTTTCAACAACCTAAGATTATCTTCTCCTTTTTAAATTCTTTTTTCAAAAACCCAAAATTATCATCTCCTCTTTCTTAGGAAGATTTTTTGGTACAAGTACAATTGGGCTAAAACATGAATGCGTTAAGCGTTAACTCGGTCTTCTTAGAATTGGCAAGGCATTTGTGCTGAAAAAATGTCCAAACTTTTGCCCCAGCAAACCTTCACTGCTTTATTTATCGTTCCTCAACCTGCACCTGTCAAACCACCAAGTACAACCCTTCCACATGCAATTAAAAGCAACAAATAATAATATTTAAGCACTGCCCAAGCTTCTTATGTAATGTGAAAATAATATCCTAAAATGCAACTAAGTTCACTTAAGTACAGACAATTGACCCAATCTGAAGGCATGAATTATAACTCTTTTCATTATTCTTTTGAAGTCTATTATCTCTGGCTCGATTATTGGGTCGTAGAGCCTAAGTAGTAGGGTAAACATCTCTCTTAATAGGGATTTTAGCTTTATCGTTTCTTTCACGTTCGACATGCTTAGCTTCCTTAAAAATCTTTGTTTTATCCACTAAATTTTTTAAAACCCTTTCCTGATGGGACTACCAACACCGTCATTTCATATCTCAGTCTATTTTCAAATCGGAACTTATCCTATTTAGTTGCGATCATTCCTTGAGCATAGCGACTCAGACTTAAAAATTCAGCCTCATAATCGGTCATAGATCTATCCCCCGTGTCTGAGCTCAATGAACTCCAGCCTACGGGCTCAACATATCGAGTACATATATATTTATTTTGGGAAACATCCAAAAAATATTCCCATGTGAGTCTCTCTGTCCGAGTTCCTCCCACAACAACTTGCCACCATAGATAAGCCTTGACTCTAAACAGCGATACAATACCCTTTAATTTCTACTTCGAGGTACATTCCATAACATTCAGAATTCTCTCTGTAGCCTCTAACTAGTATTCTACTATAATAGGGGTCATCGCAGCACACCCCTAAATAATTCGACTTTATTAGATCGAAGCCTCTCAACAATAGTCTGACCACCTCCGGGCGTACTAACATCCAAAGTGTGAATACTACAATAAAAATATAAAAAGACAAGGCAATATCTGCAAGTATACTGGTCAAGTTGTAATATGGTTTTACAACGAAGTAGATGAGTACTTCGAGGATTGTACCTAAGGGAGGCAAATGCTAGATCAATTTTTAACCTAAACACTAAAAGATCTAATTAGTACTTTCAATTTAGTTATAGTATGAAGAATATAAAATAAAGGATTTTTGTGATTCTTATAATAATAGTAATAAAGAAAAAATAACATAAAAAAGATAAAATTCAAGAGATTACAAAGGAAGAATAAATCAAATCTAATTATAGGTGATTAGCTCACTTCGGTAATCTCCACCAACAGTTGTTTCGGGTTTCCTCGTCAATCAACTAGTCACTACCCTAGCAGGATCCTCCGATCTTCCACTTAGATAACAAGTCAATAAGAACTACTTATCTTGTAACCTCACAGTCCAGACTAGTTTAAGGTTAAGTTGTTCACAGATGGGCAATACAAATTTTTAGTGAATTCCCACCTTGATGACTTTCTAGGGTTGTCAGGCCTAGGGTTTGTTTCACGTTCTCCCTTTCCCAAATAGTTGATTCGTTGAGTAACTCTACAAAATAGTTAACAGATCTTACCTCCGCTTGCTAATCCTCCATAAAAGGATTAGTTCCTCATGGCGTTCATAAAAAATATATAACTAATGTAAAGAGAAAACATGCTAATTAAATCAACAAGACAAAGTAAATAATAGAGCCTAATTGTATTGAGAGTAAGTGCCAACCCACAGAGTTTAATGATTCCAAAAATCAAATCTTTTGAAATCAAGAAAAATAACTAAATAAAATTAAAACCTAAGAATGAAAGAAAATACTAAACTAAATTTCACATAGTGGATCTAATCTAAAGGAATAACGTCTCTAGCAGGTGACAAGTGAGCCTCTTTATAGCCTTTTGGTAGTTGTTGTCCTTAACCCTAGGTTAGCTCACACTCTCAAGCTTTAAAGGTTGATTGTGCAGACCAAAATGCCCCTACTTTGTGTTTTGTTTTCGTCACAAAGTCGATGTCACAACACACCAAGACATGTGTCACGACATAATAACCAGTATGCTCATATACAACCATCTTCAAGGGTATGTCACGACACTTTCAGTTTGTGTTGCGACATTAAAGGAAGACTTGAGTTTTCTTCATTTTGTTTCCTATGTTGCCACATCAAGTCATCTGTGTTGCGACATAGCGACCAATATTCATTTAGTGTACCTTCTATTGGTCTCCTACACACTTAGAAAGTACATTAGCTCACCCTTAGGTGTCATTCAGCCCCTAAGGTCAATAAAAGACTCAATTTGCACATTTTATTGAATATAAATAAAACTATGAAAACTTAACCAAACTCTTCCACACTTAAGTCACTATTTATCCTCAAGCAATATAAACAAAAATGAAAAATAACAATGACAACCCTTGAGCAAGTATGGCACAAGTATTGATTTCAAAGCATATGACTTAGGCATTTCATGCTTACTAACAACTTCAACATGATGAATAGTTGACTTATCACCTTTGACATCAAACATCTAATTTCACTATGTTAAAAAAAATATACAAGTATTCTCACCTAGAGGAATCCATCAACAAATCATACAAGTACTTTGATTATCAAACAAAAATACAAAGTCGTTTATGCATATTTTTAGTATGATGTCCATTCACGTATAAGGATATTTTAGGTCACGTAGGGCTTTTCAGGTTGTAACGTTCTGAGGCTTAGTGTAACAGCCTGTTTTTTAGTGGTGTCGAAAATAGTGGTTTTGGGGCCACCAAATCCAACGAGTAAGTTCATAAATATTATTATTTAATATTTACGAGTCAAATGTGATTTTAAAAAAGGTTTTTGATTTGATAAATTATGTTATATAAGCAATTTATTAAGTTCAAGTGGTAAGACTCTAATCTCAAGTTGTTTTAAAAAATGGGACCTTATTTCTATAAACCGATTCATAAATATTTTTATAAATATATACAGAGTGTCATTAAGGTGGTATTAGAGTTTCATTGAAAAATTTTAACGTTTCTAGCTTAATGAATTAAAAGGACTAAATTGTAAAAGTTGAAAAAGACAATTGCTATTAGTTTAAAGGTGTTAAATTCATTAAAGAATTATAATTGGATGGCCTTGATGGGTAAATTGCCTATTTTCAAGATGGTGAAGGGTTAAAGCTTTAAATTCTTTTAAATTTATATGTTTATATTATATTTTTATTATTAAAATAAGGAAAACATAATATTTTCTTCCCCATTTTTACTTTTCATCACCCATGTGCCATGGGAATAGAAAGGGAGAAGCTTGAAGCTTTGACTTTCAGTTTTAAGATGCATGTAAGTTCGTTTAAGCTATGTTTCTAATCATTTTTATGTTTTTGAGATCGTTGCAATTAGGTCCAACTAGCTCATACCTTTGATTTTGAAAATGTTAAAGATTTTGAATGTTGCCATTGATGAATCTAGTGATTTTTTTATGTTAAATGATGATTTTGAAATATTAGTTGTTATTTAAAAGTATTTTGTTAAGTGATTTTTGATGAATTTATCGGTTAGGAACTAAACTATTAAATAAGTAAAAATACAATGATTGGATGTGAAATTATTACAAATGTGGGTTTTTTTGTGTGCCATGAATATTCGGCTGATGTGAATTGGCATTCGAAATGGTTAATTTGCATGTTTTAGGCCCAAGGACTAAATTGAATAACAGTAAAATTTTAGGGGCAATTTTATGAAAATGTCAAAAGTGACTAAATTGCGTAAAATGAATTGTTTTACTATATAAATTAATAAATTGAATGAAATTATTAATTTAGATCAAGATCGAGTGGAAAATTGAGGAGAATAGAAAATTACCATAATGGCCATGTATTTGTCATTTCTACAATTTACCCAGGTAAGTTCTTATGAACTGAATTCTGTATAATTTTGATTAACTTGAATGTTAGTATGTGATTCTATTGTGATTGAATCATTATATATATGTTATGCAATTTATCTTGTCAAGAAACGATGGAAATTCAATGACGTACGCCGACTATTGAGCCCCATTTGAACCTTAGGAATATATAGGATACAAATAACATGTCATTAGGGTTACCATGTTTCGAGTGCTGGTCCTGAATGTCCTAGCGGTGCCTAAGTTTCGACATGTGTTGTAGATACTTGACAGCTTGTGTGAGTAGCATTATGTAGCTACGTTCCGATCGACAACTTGTGTGAGTAGACCCAGATTACAATGTTTCAGGTGCTGGTGTTGAATGTCCTATTGATGGCTTAGGTCTGACATTCGTTGCGGATATTAAATAGCTTGTGTGAGCAACATCGTGTAGCTTACATTTCGACCGACAACTTGTGTGAGCAGGCCCATTTTTCATCTCGTGTAAGCTACGACTATATCTTTAGCACACTTTATGTGAGCTTTCCCGCATATCTGGTATTATTCTAAGTGGTTCAACGGGCATGAAAAGAGATGAATAGGTAAGGGTTTCAATAAAATTCACTATGAAATTGGTGGAATGGTATGATGTAACGATGATCAAAGTATGAACATTCATAATTATGAAAGGTATGATTTAAGTGATGCTATGTTTATGTATCATATCTTACCATATGATGATATTGTTAAGTTATGTGTTTAATCACTAGCTTGTGGCTATTGTTAATGTTATATTTATGTCTTATGATTTATGCAAATGAAATGGTAAGTGTTAAATATGAACCAAGACATGTATGTATGAAACTTATTGAAATGGTGATACATGGAAAACATGATATGTTATGAAGGATGATAAATCCAATTGGATCATGCTTAAGTATAGTGGTTATCTATGTTAAGTTCACATGAATTATGTTTAATTATACTAACATGTGTTGTTGATGTGCTTAGGCTTGTGCCAAGCTTATGATTGGATTATATCATGCTTAGTTTTAATGAAATACATTGGAACTATAAGTGTTCATTTGATGTTATGCTTATGTATTGTATTATACAAAGGAAACGAGTATGAAAAGGTAATGAAATTGGTAAGTTCATAGTTGAAATGAAATATGATAAAATAAAAGGGAATAATGAGTTAAAAGATGTACTTGTATGTGTGAAGTTTACGTATGTTATGGACAAATATACCTAGTTCGTGAAAAATATGCTAATTAATGATTTGATGTTGTTATTTAAACTAAAGTAAGTAAATGGAAAGGTTCAAAGTCTTATGAAATCCTACTATGCTAAGAATGATAAATATATATATGGTGTTGATGACTTATTTCATTGTGAGTTGATGATTATGGTTCGATAAATATTGTGGCATTGGTATAGGTTTATATATAACCTATAATGTTTATTAATGAAATGAAATGTTATGTTTAATTATATACGAGCTTACTAAGCATACATTGCTTACGTAGTTATTTTCCTTTACCCTACAGATTATCAGAATCTCGATCGGGTTGGAAGCTAGTCGGAGATCCATCACACTATCCATTGGTTTTTATTGGTAGATTTTTATGCTTTGGTCGCAGTTATAATGGCATGTATATGGTTTTATGATTGATGACATTTTTGCACTTTTGGGCTTAATGGCTAATGTTGAAATGGTTTAATGATGATACATTTTGAATAGCCAAATTGGTATGCTTGTGTGATATTGGCATGAAATGTTGCTTTGAATTTGTGAAACTTATGTTATTTTGATGTTTTGATGGCTGGTGTTTATTAGATCAGATTGAAGTATGGTTTGTGGCGAAAGTGATAATTATTGGCATGGTTGCAAAATGATCATTTATGACATGTATTGATATAGAATTTAAATCAATTATGTTTAGTTGAATTATGACCATTTGGACATCAATTTGGTATGTATATATTTTGGATGTTGGAACCATTTGGTAATGGCTAGTTTTGTATCATTTATATAGTTTTGATACATAAGAGAAAAGGTTCAACTGATAAAGTTATTTTGCTATGACATGAATCTAATATGGTAAGGTTGGTTTGTGTCAATTGTGGTATGTTTTGGTATGGAAACAAGTTAGTTGCTAAATGGATAAATATGCACATGTTTAGGTATGTAATGTATGTGTTTGAGGTGCCTTTATGGCATATCGGTTGAATGGAATTTGGTCATTTGAAATTGTTCATCTTATGCATGGTTGAACATGTTTTGATACCATGGTCATATGTACAAATTGCTTGTTTAGGTGTGCTTGAATTGAGTTAAAGAAATGGCTTGAATTTGGCCTATTTCTTGCCCACACGGCCTAAGACACGGGCGTGTGTCTCAACCGTATGTAACACACAGCCATGCGACACTGTCGTGTGTACCCTGTAGGTTTTTAAAGGTTGCATTTCGAGAGTTACACGGCTTGGCACACGGGTGTGTAGCTTGGCCATGTAAACCAAGTTAGAGAGTTACACGTGCACGGACACAGGCTGGGACACGGCCATGTGTCTGTACTTCAAATGTCCACACGGCTTGAGACACGGGCGTGATTTTCAGCCGTGTGACCCCTGCAATGTGAATTTTTCTATCTTCTTCCATGAAGTTTTAAATGTTTCCAATTTAGTCCCGAATCGTTTCTAAAGTGTTTTTAAGGCCTCGAAGGCTCCAATAAGGGACGATATGCATGTGTTTGAATGGAATATGATGTGATTCATGAAATGATTTGGAATGAATGTTTTGATGTTATGGTTTTAAGAAAATTCTTTGTAACCCTATTCTGACAACGGATACGGGTTAGGGGTGTTACATTAGGACAGGTATGAGATTCAAAAACAGTAAGCATAAAAAAATAGTTACAAACACGAAAATAGTTTAGTACATCGTATTGGTCCCTATTCTTCCCCCTTCGTGCTCCTTACCCGCTCACCGTCTTATTTCTCATTTTCCCACATTTCTTTACTCTCCATCTATATGAAGTCATAGGATGACATAGTAACTGCTAGCCTTACGAGTTTTTGTGCACCAAGGAACGAGTTTTTCTTTCTTTTGTGACTTTGTGACTTTTTTCTTTTTCAATACGTCTCACTTATGAATGCTTTTCCCCCAGTTTCGAACTTTTTCTACTCATACTAATTCCCTTTTTTTATTTTTCTTTTTGTTTCGCACATTAGGCTAACTTATAGTTCCTATATTGCACTAAGATTTCATATTTCATTCTATTTTTACAAACTCCATTGTGGTGTATCTACTTAACCCTCAATACGTATGGTCAGACGTCTATAATCGTGCAGTGCAAGACCAAAGAAAAAGAGTATATACAAATTAACATTTTCAAGCTCGGGGGTTATAATGTGGTTCATCAAGAAGTGTCAACAGGCTCATAAACTGGCACTAAAGGTGAGATATAAATAGGACAACTTTTTGGCTTAGGATGTGTTCCAAACAATACCTTAGGTCATCCCTAAATATCTCAACATGCACAAATTTAATCAACCAAACAAACACAAATTCAACCATTTATCATTCCTACTAGCATGCTCGTTTCATTGTATACCATTTATCATACTTATATCACTTAGTATAGTTGATTGCTTAATACCTATCTATAGTATAACATATAGAACTTAGTAGTCGAGTAATCAAAATTTTAAAACCACATATTATCATGCCAAATTTATTCATAAACACAAGCAACCTATGTATATGCTCCTAACCAATCACTTGTATTTCTACAAGCTCAAGCATACAAAAGATAAGAAAAATCAAAGAAAAATGAAAAATAAGCAAGTTTTCCATGTTCCCCCCTCTCAAACTTTAGCTGACACATTGTCCTCAATGTGTAGCCCATAAATAAATAAGGGAAGAAGTTACCCGATTGATCATGGTTGGTCCAATTGCTAATGGTAGGTGCTTCCTTCCTTCCTTTGTGTTGGGTTCCTACATAAAAAACTTAAACAGAACATACTAAAAGTCTACTTATTAATCTTAGTCATACAAAGTTTAAAATAAAATCATCCAAAACTTAATACAGTTCCTTATAAAATTAAAATAGTTTATTCGTCCTCCTTATCCATCTCCTCTGATAGAGGGTTGCGCGTGGACCAAGATCGAGTTGTCAAGTCACGGGAAAAGTCCTACAAAAACTATAGACACTTGAATCTGAAACGAAAACAGAAAATTAAAATTAGAAGCAAAAGATCTATAAAGAAACACCCCAAAACAAGAAAGAATTAGCCAAGAGTCAAAACACTTATTAATAGGGTTTCTTGGAAGTAAAGAAACCGAAATTTATCTCAGAAAGACTCCCAAAAATTGAATGTTTATTGATGCCAAAGAATGTTGCCAAAACAGATTCTTGAAGCTTGGAATGGCTAAAAACGCAACAAGGACAATCACGCCAAGTTAATCAACAATTCAGCACAAATAAAAATAATTAAAGAAGAACAAACAGCAAGAAAGATAATTAAGTCTTAAAAAGCCTTGAAATCAAGAAAGATTTCACAACTCCCTTCAAACGGCTCGAATCTACCCTCCAATGTAAAAACACGACAAGATGAAGGCTGAAGATGGTTCCCACAATCAGAAAGATTGTTAAAACTACTTCTAATGAAAACTGAACAGAGAATTCTTGGAGAAACTCAAAGAGAATTTTCACTCAAAAAAAATCTGAATTCAATGTAATGTACTTAAGGGTGGCCGGCCAAGCCATATATATAGGCCTTCTAACTACTTTCCTAACCCTACTAGGAAAACTAAAAAAAATCCCTAATTGTTGACTTTCAAGGGGAATTTCGTCCAAGGCCTTTAAATGGGCTTATTGGACTGAATTCTTACATAGAAATTTATTCATAAAGTCTAAAAATTAAAACTAAGTATTTAAAGAATTAAAATTTTACAAATTGGGCCACTTTGACAATTTGGCCTGATTTTCAACTAAGTCTAATTTAAACTTCTTGGTTGGGCTTGGAACATCTTATTGGGTCGTATCTTCAAGAACATGGGTTTGTAATCCATTCTCTCCTAAAATTGGTTCATTGATGCTCGTAACTGAGATCCAATGCGCCTTAGCTACAAGGTTTGGTTTCTTGGACCAAGATTTCCAAGATTTGAAATATTGATTTTCTTGATTCTTGAAATCACTCAAAACAACAAGATTGGACCAAGATTCGGTTTCTTGATTTTCTTGAAAACAAGAAAGTGAATCTTGATTTTCTTTTTCCTTTGTATACGCATCTAAGGCCTTGATAATGAAGTCTTGAACGGTTCCATTTAGTTTCATACCCATTTGCTTGGCCTTTGACCTCGTTATTGGGCCTTGTGGTAATTTGAGCCCATCATGTTCTTGAGCTTGAGTTGGGCATTTGTGACTCGTATCATCCTCACTCCCATCATTCTCTTCATCTTGTCCTTCCTCCTCATTTTCATGCACTTCTTCTTCTTGTTCCATATTTATTGGCATGAACATGTCAGGTGTATAATTGGAGAGTCGGATGTTATCTTGCCTTGCAAATTCTTTGAATATTGGTCTCAACTCTTGCATCCACTGTATCATCCAATCAAGCTTTGGATGACTAATTTCATCGACGTCTTATTAACCTCATGCCAACCTTTGGGTTGAAATTGGTGTAGCTGTCGCTTCTTCTTATCGCTTATTCTAATCCTTCATTTATTTGGCTCGTAATTCTATGTACTATTAGAAGAAGGTATCACCAATAATACTTTTGAAAGGTTTCAGTGACTGCTCAGTGGATTTCACAGGTACACCTGCCTTTTTAAATAATGTTACCACTAGGTAGGGAAAAAAGACTCCCACCTTCTGGCTACCAATGCATCTTCTCATGTTCTGATGAACCCGTTCACCGATACATACCTTCTTTTTCTGCAAAATAGCATAAAGTAACACTGCTCTAAAAGTATTAACATTAGAAACATTTAAAGTAGGTAAGATTCTTATGCATACAAATTGGATCCATATTTTGGCCTCAGGAAACATGATTATTTGATGAAAGGATACTGGGATATTGGTACCTGCGCGATATTTCCATTCACCCTTACCTTCAGTCAAGAAGTTTCAAATGTTATCCGTATCTATGTCTCAAAAATATTCCAGACTAGTTTCATCAATAAAATCTTTTTCATAGTATGGACCATTATAAAAGTCACAAATAATACACTGGGTTACTCTAACCTCTTTCCTTTGCACAAGGACCATATCCCACATATGACCTTCAATGTTTCTAGACTCTTGGTCCTATAATGATGTATAAAATTCTTAAACAATAGGGACCACAAAACTCCCTTTAGGGATCGTCCAAAAATGTTCCCACCTATGATATTGCTAAAGGCCATATTTCCTCACACAAAATCACGGATGGATCAAATCCCCTCTCTTGGATGAATGTTTTTCCTTTAAGTTCATTAATATAATTTTCAACATTCATATTTGGGAAAATGGAGGGATTTTGAACCATTGATAGCTCCGTTTTTATGGTTCGCCTAACTTTCTTAGGAGGCATGATATTTCAATTTTAAGCAAACAATTCAATGGAACAGAAAAAGTTTGAGTTCAGGAACCCTTAATCTTTAATATATAATCGAAGTTCATTTGAATTCCTTGCTTTCCCATGATGTCCCTATTCCTTGTTCCCCTAAATATGGTTGAAGTGTTTGCGAAGAATAAATAGAATGTGTATGAAATTAAGGGTTTAAGTTTTAAGAGGTTTTGAGATATTTGAAAGAGTTTGAGGGATTAGGGGTTAATGGGTGTTTTAATTAGAAGTGGATATGGTTTGAGGTTATAAAAGTGTTAAGAATTGGGTTAAATGAAGAGTAAGCCTCCGAGTTGCGTGAATGGGTCGAGTCAACCTTCCAGAAAATTGCAACGATGTCGCAACACAGAGGTTTCGTGTCGCAACATACTTGGCAGTGCACCAATGTTGCTACACAAGAGTTCCATGTTGTAACACGTCCGTTAGTTTGGATGTCTGAAGGAAACTGTATGCTATGTTGCGACACTAATTTTGTTTCGACTAAAAACTTCCAGTTTTAAGGATGTTTCGATTTAGAGATGAACCTGCATGAAATAAAAGTCAAAATCTAAACTAGGTGATTAGTTTTTACTCTCCAACTTACCTTTTTCGATCAATTGAAATCATCGCTCGTCGGTAAGGTAGTGAAGTTGGAACTTGTCTATGGATGGAGCTTTACAAACCTGAAATGAAGTGAAATCACAAGACAAACTCTTATGAGGGTTAGCAAAAATATTCCTCCCTTTTGTTTGACTTCTCAGTTCACTCGTTTCTTTTGCAAGCTCTCTTTCTTTTTCAACAACGGCACTCATTTCATTCACATTTTCTTTTATTTCTCTCTTGTTTTCCGCTTTTTCATTTTCAATCTCTTTTTCAAAGCTCTTTTCTTGCTCGCACTCTTTTTCTTTTTGTAACTCAATTTCTTTTTTTCTCACTCTTTTCTTTTTCTTTTTCTTTTTCATTTTTTTCTTCTTGTTTTTGCACTTCACTTTCTTTAACCTCACTCACGCTCGATTTTACAATAGAAGATTTTATCTTAAGTTGATCCTCACATACTTGTTTTTGAGTGAGCGGTACTAAGGTTGTAGTTCCCCCTTGGTGCTTAAATGTATACCTATTGCTATAGCCGTCATGAATAACCCTTCGATCCAATTGCCATGGCCTTCCTAGCAGCAAATGACAGGCGTGCATAGGCACCACGTCACACACAACCTTTTCTTGATATTTGCCAATTGAAAAGGCAACGAGCACTTATTGAGTGACCTTGAATTCGCCTTCGTCGTTAAGCCATTGCAACTTATAAGGGTAAGGATACTTGGTAGTGGTTAAGCAAAGCTTCTCCACCATCGTCGTGCTGGCTACATTTGAGAAACTTTCACCATCAATGGTGACTCTATAGACTTTACCTTGTACGAGGCAGCGGGTATGAAAGAGGTTTTCTCGTTGCTACTCCTTCTCCTCACTTTGAAGGTTTAAAGTCCTTGTGATGACAAGGGCTTTGCCACTGAAAGCATGTTGTAAGTCTTCTTCTTCTTCATCGGATGGTCTATAAAGCTCTACTCCTTGTCTTTTTTTCCTTTCGTTACAAGATGGGGTGACATGAAAGAATCAGCATGAGAAGTTTTACGTTGGGTAAAAGTGGAAGGATTCACATATGAGGCACGATCAACTCTTCATGGTTGAACCTCCATGGATGAGTATTTTGGTGCACTCAAGGGATACTTGTGCCTTCTCATTTGTCACCCCGGAAGGCTCCAAACTCGTGGTTTCCTTTTCTTTGACCTCAATCCCTTGACAAATAAGAATCACGACATGGATCCCTTCTCAAGAAATCATAGGATGATGGAATCCTTGACGATCTTGCGTTTATACAATCTAACTTTTCTTTTTCCATTTTCTCGATTTCAATTTACATACTCCTTCACATATCTTTCCTCATCATTTGCAATTCAAACTCGGAAAGTTCTTGGGACATGATTTCAGCAAAGGATTAGAAAATAAAAGATGAATTAAATAGGAAATGGACCTCACCAAATTCAAAAATCCTCACCAATCTCTGGCAAAAAAAATAAAAGATGGCATTCCACTCGTGTTTCATTCAATTGTTGGCTTTTACCTCTTGATGAATTCTTCACTCGTGCCTTTTACCTCTCAAAATCACCTCTCGAAGTTCTTGGAGATTTTGTTAGACCTATTAGAAAGCTCGTAGGTCGGCTTCAAAAGGCTTAAAAAACAAAATGATTGATGATAGGTAATTAGGTAAGCTTGAAAGAAATTTTGAAGAGTGTGGCTGAAAACAATTTTAAGATCAAATGAGAAAATCAGAAAATAAACACTTTGTAAGCTAGTTTTTTTTTGTCGAAATACACAAAATCGTACTCCCACTTTTGTATTTTCACTTTTAACTCTTGTATTTTTTTTTCTTTGCACAGATTTTTTTATACTCATAATTTTTTTAATTCGAAACTTTTTTAACTTTTCTTCAATTCCCAGGAATATAAAAACGATGAAAACGTACTTAATTTGAAAAGCTCTAATACCAAATGATATAAACTCACTTACGGGGATGTATTTGAGTCATTTGTTTGCCCAATCATAAATTAAGTAGTTTTCATTTTGGTTTAACAAAAGGCTAAATTTAAAGAAGATAGTTTAATAAGCAGCGGATAAAAATAAAGATAGTTTGATGGAAAGATGGATAAACAGACTTAAAACAAGAAAGGACCCTTAATAGCGATTAAGGACCCGAATCTTATTAGTTTTAAGGTGAAAATGGTTTGATGAAAACGGACTGTGACCCACTATCCAATGAGATAGGAACCAAACGGTATCAAGATGAACGCCACACTCAGACGAGTGATAAGTTCAGAAAAGAAACAAGTTTGACGCCACTAGCTTAGCTAGATAAGTCAAGTTGAATCTCAAAGAAAAATGAGAGTGAATAACTCAGAAAGTTATATTTCATATAATAAAAGTCTTAGTCTCTGAAATGTTTACAAAAGAAACTATTTATAGGCTGAGAGATAACCAGCCGAATAGACAAAAATTAAAGGCAAAGTAATTAAGCTAAGTTAATTAAATATCCAACTGAAAACAATCCAATGAACTCAGTGAATTCAGGTGCTGATCAGTCTAGGTTCATGGCTTCAATGGGTGAGCTGAATGTAGCTTGATTTGGTGAATGAAGTTAATATTTAAAAGGTGCACTGAATTAGAAGTCAGCTGGTGAATGTACTTGATGGCAGTCGAATGGTCTTTGGGTGTGAACATTCGGTTATGAAGAGATCTTGGTTGTGAACATCAATCACTGAATGTGCACTTGAAAGGTTAGCTGATCAACTCATTATTGTTGGCAAATGATTCATGAATAATTCAGCTAAGTGAATGCACCAGCCAGCTCTCAAAAATACATGCACATTCGGGTGCATGTTCTTCATTAAATTAGCTTCAATGAATTTAGAAGATACATGAAAGTCCAGCTGCAAACAGCTCCCAAGTATAATTCGATTGCATGCTCCACTTTAATTAGCTTGAATGAACATGAATGTTCAGCAAAAATTAGCTCCCAACATACATGCACAATTGGGTGCATGCTCCACATTAATGAGCTTCAATGAATCAGCTAAATACATGGATGTATGTTCAGTCGCATAAATGAATGTTCAGCTGCCCATTCCAGCAACCTATTAAGACTCATTTAAACACATGATTAAAGCTTCAATAAGACAAAATAAACACATAAATAAATATGTAAAAACTAGAACATATTAAGAAATTTGACTTGCTATCACATATTAAATCTGTCCGAAAATGAAACATGTTAAACATGCATTGATGTCATTCATACTTAATAAACAAAACAAACAATCATGTAATTCAAGTTGTAAGAAAATTAAACAAAATTAACAAACTAAATAATTAAATTCCAAATCTTAGCAGCTGAGCTAGCTAGCTAAGTTGAATTCAACTTCAAATAAATTGTAGGTGTACCTTGCTGAACCATCTAATTCATAATTGACGAGGCCCTCCTTTGTAGCTCCCTTCCACACTCGATCCACTAGAACTGATATTGACTCTTTAAACCATTTAGCTCGAGCTCGAGTGATTGGTCCACTAGGCAGCTCAATTGGATCTCGTTTGGAGTTGGGTGAGTCCTCGAGCGGGTTCATATCAGCCTAGTCATCATCTCCTTTAAAAAATTAGCGTATTTGGGAATCTTTTGAATTAACTCAATTAAAGGTAGGTTAAAAATTAATATTTTAAATAGGTTTAGGAAACTTACAAATTCATCCTCATCCCACTTCTGTTTTTCTTCTAGTCTTGAAGGGAATGGGATTTTTGTACCGGCAGAATCTTTAGTTATTTCCTTATCTGTCTCTACTACCAGTGTGATTATCTCCTTTGATCCTGGCTCATCTTCCGCTTCTAGGGGTACTTCTTGAGGTTTGTCATTCTTCTACGCAATTGTCTCCAAAGTAGTGGTTTCTAGGCTACTTAGTACTTTTCCCGATTGGAGTGCAATTGCTTTCACATGCTCCTTACCTTCTCTCCGTGGATTTTCTTCTGCGTTGCTGGGAATACCTGTGCCAATTTTTATTTTGATGTCACCCATCATGCTCATCAATTGGCTCATTTGATCCTAAAGTTTAGTCAACTTTCTTGTTGAATTGGTGCACTCAGACTGCACATGTTTTTAAAAAAATGGATCAAGTGTTGGTTTTAAACTTATGTATTTTCTGTTGAAATAAAACGTCGAATTCTCCGCTGCAACACTAGTTTTGAAGTTTTGGTTAACAAATTGCTAACCCAAAATGCTTGAAGAAAAATTGTTAACGAAGTAATCAACTTGGGCCTTAATTTAATTTTGGAAACAATAATTTAGTGTTTTCATAAATTAGGTAAGGCCACTACTAGTTTCGGTAATGTACAAGCAAAAGTGACCTTTTTCTTTTGTTCTGAAAAATGTTTCTTTTAAGAGAGTTAGAACATTATTTTTGTTTTGGGCCATCTTGGTGGTCAATGTGTCTTTCAAAATCTGATCAAAACTTTTAGCCGGAGTTTTGGGGTGTTACAAAGATTATCTTTTAAAAGGTATGTATGTATGTATGTATGTATGTATGTATGTATGTATGTATGTATGTATGTATGTATGTATGTATATATGACAAGGTACTTGCATTAGTAGTTTCATTTAATGACATCTAGAAACTCTTTCTAGTTGTCATGTAAACAAAAGAAAAATTATTGTGGATTAAAATTTTTATAGAATATTTAGAAAAGTTTTGGGTTTTTCTAGGAAAATAGTTTAGCTTCATTCTTTGTGGGACAAATATGAAGAAAAAAAGAAATAGTATAGTAAGTGTAGCACCCCCTCACTTAGATACGTATACGAAGAAAAAAGAAAATCAAGATTCACTTTCTTGTTTTCAAGAAAATCAAGAAACCGAATCTTGGTCCAATTTTGCTCTTTTGAGCGATTTCAAGAATCAAGAAAATCGAGATTTCAAATCTTAGAAATCTTGGTCCAAGAAACTGAATCTTGCAACTAAGGCGCATTGGATCTCAGTTACGAGCATTAACAAGCCAATTTCGGGAGAGAACAGATTACAAGCCCAAGTTCTTAAAGACAAGGCCCAATAAGATATTCCAAGCCCAATCTAGAAATTTAAATCAGATTTAGTTGAAAATCAGGTCAAATTTTCAAAATGGCCCAATTTGTAAAATTTTAATTCTTTAAATACTTAGTTTTAATTTTTAGACTTTATAAATAAATTTCTATGTAAAAATTCAGCCCAAAGAGGCCCATTAAAGGCCTTGGATGAAATTCCCTTGAAAATCAATAATTAGGTTTTTTTTTTAGTTTTCCTATTAGGGTTAGGAAAATAGTTAGAAGGCCTATATACATGGCTTGGCCAACCACCCATAGAACACGTTACACTTGAAGAATACATTGAAATCAGATTTGTTTTGTTGAGTGAAAATTCTCTTTGAGTTCTCCAAGAATTTTCTCTTGAGTTTTCTTTAGAAGGAGTTTTAACAATCTTTTTGATTGTGGGAGCCATCTTCAGCCTTTTTTCTTTCCATTGTTCTTCATTGGAGGGAGTTCTGAAATCTTTCTCGATTTCAAGGCTTCTTAGGACTTTATCTTTATTTTTCTTGTTGTTCAATCTTTTTAATTTTCTACTTGTGTCGATTTCATTATCTAACTTGTTTAAACTCTCTTGTTGCGTCTCCAGCCTGTTCAACCTTCAAGAATCTGTTCAGCATCAACCTTGGACAACAAGAAACGTTTTGCTTTCACAAAACCCTCTTTCTTGCCGTCGAAACCCTAGATCTAATTGATTTCGTGATCTGCTGAGTTTTTTTTTTGAAATTAACTTGTTGTTTTGTGTTCTTCTTTTCAGATTCAGCTGTTTGGAACCTATCTTAAATTCAATTCCGTGTTCTTGGCTTCCAAGATTAGAATTTCCTAAGTTTTTTTAATTATTGGATGATCTTTTATTGATTTGCGTATTTTCGTTTCAGATCTAATTGATTCTAAATTAGTTTTGCTGTTTCGTTTCAAATCCAAGCGTCTAGCATTTTCATAGGAGTTTTCCGTGACTTGGCAACTCGATCATGGTCTGCGCGCAACCCCCTATCATTTGGTATCAGACTTTGGGTGTTTTGGGTGTTCTTGGTTGATTTCTAAACTGATCTCCTTTTTAAAACAGAAGCAAAGATTTTACCCAGAAAAATTTTTGGAAAAAATTCATTTCAATTAGAACGTTGTCCGATTGGTCTAAAATTTTATATGCATATTTGTGGCACTGTGATATATTATTAAAATATTTCCATAAAACAATCAGTAGAAAAGTCAAAATTGAAAATACGAAATCAAGAAAAAATTTAAAAATATTCAAGAGTTGAGTTTAGTTTGAAACTTTCCGGATCAAAATAAAATATTTAAGGACATTCCAGTTTAAATTTCGTGATTTTGGAGATCGGGAACACCTCGAACGAAGTTGTCAAGTTACTCCAGATTTTTAGGGTTTTGGTGTCGCAATTTTATTGATTCTTAGTGTAGGATTTCATTTGTTTTGCTTTTATTCTTCCTTTACACTATCTAACACCTTCTTGTTTCTTGTGTTAGTAGGATTTAAAAGTGTGCACAATTCTTCCTCGGTGCAACACAAATCAATTGGTGTCTCATTATTTTTGGACTCCTAGTGTAAATTAGGGTTCTTTGGTAGTTTCGGTTCATACACTTTCTAATTGATTGATATAGACTCTACTAAAGAACTCACAAGATTGAATTCTACCTCTTTGAGAATTTGATTTTCCTTTTTGAGTGATTAACGATGAGGTTTGCTAATTTTCCTTTTTGAGTGTTGAGTGTTTGTTTTGCAGGTTTTTGAAAAAAAAATGTCTAGAGTCGGTCAAGTTGATGATGACCATAATGATGTCCATGATAAATTTAAAATGGTCCAACAGCAGTTAGACGAACGGGCTGCCATACTTCGAACATTGAGTGCTACTATTAATGAGATACGATTGGACCGAGTGGAGAAAAGAGACCAACGAGGACAACTTAATTCAAGTGAAAGGGCAAAAATGAGAGTGCCAAGAAGACGAACATCCAACAAATATTCGAGAAATTCAAGACGATGCAGAGCAAGTTTCGAGTGTTAAGTTTTCCAAGGTGACGAACAAGAAATCATAAGTAATCCTTCGTATGCCCCAAGGAACTCGTCCACTGAGAATCAATTTTGAAAAGGTGATCATTGTTCGTATGCAAGTCATTCCGTACATACCCAATGAGAGTCTTTTCGTTCTAATTCATTTGTAACATCTCTATCTCGTAATGGAAAGAAGACAGAAAAAGAAATCGAAAAAGAAAAAGAGAATGTAACAGAGCAAAAAGAGATTGAGAGTGAAAAGGAATGTGAAACAGACAAGAAAAGTGAAAAAGAAATTGAAGAAAGAAGAGAAAATGAGTTAGAAAAAGAAACAAAAGAAAAAGACGAGGAACGGGTAGTGAGGAATGTTTCCACTAACCAAGATATGAATTTTTCTTGTGTTGCTACTTTTCAGGTTCCCGAAAGACCAAAAGATAACTTTCAACTTCAATACCTTTCCGATGAAAGACGCTTTCATACGATCAACATAGGCAAGGTTGAAGATGAAATCACACTACATGAGCTCGAAGGTAAGCGAGGTAAGGAAATTTTAGCAACCGAGTCCCGTGCAGATTTGAAAATTATTGATAAAACTTTTAGTGACTTAGTTCTTAAAAGATCCCCTCATTTTGATCTGATTAATTGTTATTCTTCGATTGTGGTTGATAAAGTCATTACGAAAGGAAGCTGAGTTGTTATTCTCTTGATTTTCCAAGTGTAAAATTCGCGAATTTGTGCAAATCTGTTTTGGTGAATAAAAAAAGTTTTGAATATATGTTGGTATGTATGCGAAAATCCTCATGGTTTAACTTGATTGGTTTAATGAAATCTTTGTTACACTTTGGCATGACTAATCAAAATCAAGTTTTTAAACCCAAAATCTATTTTGGTATATTTTGTTGGAAAATCAAGCATCATCTATTGTGTGCAAATACTTTCTATTGTTTTGATACTTGGTTTTTGAATAAGGTAACGAAATTTTCCAAATTTGTTTTCAATTTATATTCGTGCCTTAAATAGTTTCTGTGGTTGTACATGAAGTTTGAGTTCCATTTGACAAAGGTTAACTCAACAATGGAGCTTCGACTACACTATGCCCCGATGAGCGAAGGTTTGTATTAAATGGAAAAGGTAAGATTGACCCTTATTCTTCTGCTTATAAAGGTAAGATGCTTGAAACTTTTGAAACACTTTTGTACTCCTCAGATAGTGACAAAGATCGTGTTGATGATTTAATTTTTGTAAAACACTTAGATCGAAACGTGCTTGACTGTCCTATTTTATTTATTGATGATCTATATGTTTTGATGGTTGATAAAAAGATTCTTGTTTTTGATAATGGATGTGTGAGTGAATCTATAGACCGTCGATTAATGCATGGTATGATTGTGCAACTCTGTGAACCGTGTGAACCTTTTCAAATACCTACTTGTGATGATTACGTTTACCATTTGATTTATTACTCGCGATTTATTCATGGTTTGTGGAAACAATTTGAGATGATTGAATGCCTTAAAACATGTCCATCTTTGTTTCGAATATTTGACGAGGCATTGGCGAGTAAATTAGCTTGTTTGCATGGTAATCTGAATCTGTCCATTCGCATGCGTTATACTTGTTTTGTTATGCTTATAATTGGACTACAAGTTCTACTTTCAATGTGGCTGACTTATCTCCATTTGATTTTTCAGATTCGAGGACGAATCTTTTTGAGGAAGGGGGGAATGATATGAGTCACAAAGGCCTTACATACGTATACGAAGAAAAAAGAAAGTCAAGATTCACTTTCTTGTTTTCAAGAAAATCAAGAAACTGAATCTTGGTCCAATTTTACTATTTTGAGCGATTTCAAGAATAAAAAAAATCAAGATTTCAAATCTTGGAAATCTTGGTCCAAGAAACCGAATCTTGCAACTAAGGCTCATTGGATCTCAGTTATGAGCATTAACAAGCCAATTTCGGGATAGAACAAATTACAAGCCCAAGTTCTTAAAGATAAGGCCCAATAAGATGTTCCAAGCCCAATCCAGAAATTTAAATCAGATTTAGTTGAAAATCAGGCCAAATTGTCAAAGTGACCCAATTTGTAAAATTTTAATTCTTTAAATACTTAGTTTTAATTTTTAGACTTTATAAATACATTTCTATGTAAAAATTCAGCCCAAAGAGGCCCATTAAAGGCCTTGGACGAAATTCCCTTGAAAATCAATAATTAGGTTTTTTTTAAGTTTTCCTATTAGGGTTAGGAAAATAGTTAGAAGGCCTATATATACGGCTTGGCCAGCCACCCATACAACACATTACACTTGAAGAATACATTGAAATCAGATTTGTTTTGTTGAGTGAAAATTCTCTTTCAGTTTTCCAAGAATTTTCTCTTGAGTTTTCTTTAGAAGGAGTTTTAACAATCTTTTTGATTGTGGGAGCCATCTTCAGCCTTCTTATTTCCATTGTTCTTCATTGGAGGGGAGATTAGAGCCGTTTGAAGGGAGTTGTGAAATCTTTCTCGATTTCAAGACTTCTTAGGACTTTATCTTTATTTTTCTTGCTGTTCAATCTTTTTAATTTTTTGCTTGTGTCGATTTCATTATCTAACTTGTTTACACTCTCTTGTTACATCTCCAGCCCGTTCAACCTTCAAGAATCTGTTCGGCATCAACCTTGGACAACAAGAAACATTTTGATTTCACAAAACCCCTCTTTCTTACCGTCGAAACCCTAGATCTAATTGATTTCGTGATCTGCTGAGTTTTTTTTAAATTAACTTGCTGTTTTGTGTTCTTCTTTTCAGATTCAGCTGTTTGGAACCTATCTTAAATTCAATTCTGTGTTTTTGGCTTCCAAGATTAGCTATTCCTAAGTGTTTTTAATTATTGGCTGATCTTTTATTGATTTGCATATTTTCGTTTCAGATCTAATTGATTCTAAATTAGTTTTGCTGTTTCATTTCAGATCCAAGCGTCTAGCGTTTTCATAGGAGTTTTTAGTGACTTGGCAACTTGATCTTGGTTCGCGCGCAACCCCCTATCACTGCCATAATTAACCAAGCATAACATAAATAAATTCATCTTTAAACATTCCATTAAATAATAAACATGATATAATGAAAGAAAAATATGATTTAAAAACATATTTGAGTCCTAAACAAGCTTACGAAGCTCTTAGACCAACTCGGAAACAAGTCAGGACTAATTTGAAACTTTTATGAAAAGATAGGTAAAAAGCAAAAACATGGGTTATACGGCCGTGTGGCTAGGCCATGTGGGTCTAAAACACATAGCCGTGTAGCCCAACTATGTATAGGAACTAAGACCGTGTATGCAAACTCACACGGTCGTGTCGAAATGTTGTGTAACTAACTATGGTCGTGTTGGACCTAATTGTAAAACTTTATAAATATTCACACTGCCATGTCACCTGGCCATGTGAGAGACTGTAACCGTGTGCATCATTTGTTATCCTAAACATATAGATCACACAGTCGTGCCATATGCCCGTGTATGGCACACGGCCATATGTCAAACCGTGTGTGTGCCTAAATGGTATCCTACAAGGCAAGTTACTACACCACACATCCAAATATACCACAACCATGCAATATAACATTTCTCAACCTGTTAAAAGACATCAAAAGCATGCCAAAAAAAATACTTATATCATTCATCCTAAGTGTCGAACCAATATTCCACAATTGGCACCTCAATTCAACAATTCATATCTTATCATTCATGCCTCAGTATTCATACTTAACATTCACATATGTTCAACATTTCAAATGCCAATATTTCATCCATAAATTTCATCATTTATAAGTGTCAAAACTCATCAAGTAAGATACACCATATTGACCAAAACATATATGCAACTCAAGTTGTAAATCAACCAAAATAAGATCATCACTTTCAAACATTTTACTTATATCCACATCAAAATGAACTAAAACATAAGTTTCAATCTTATTCACATATGCATATCCATTAGCTTGAGTAAATCACATTTCAAGTTGGCTATTCAGTTGCCACTTCATCATATCTCATGATAATACTAAATCATCCAACATCATCAGACCAAGATCATGAACATCCAAAATAATTTAAACACAAATACAACCCTATATACATGCCATATAACCAAACCTGGAATAAATAAAGATTATCAATCAGATAGTTGATAGTGTGAGCTTTGAGTTCTGCAAAAAAACCTATTTAGAAACAAAAAAGTAAACAAGATAAGCATTACAAATGCTTAGTAAGCTCGTATGAAATTCATTTAACCTACCTCGATAAATTTGCAATTAGATTATGAAAACATAATGCAACAAGTACAGATATCATTTGGCATCTTATTACATCCACAAGTACATCACTTAACACTTCTAGAGGTTAGTACATTATATTACACAAGCTTATGATATAACCATTTAACTTTAATACTATCCAAAACACATTTGACTAATTATAACTCAAATCATTTTGTTCATTTATCATTCACAACTTAAAACAATATAACTCACCTCGGTTCACATTTATTTAAATGGACTAGCTACTATCTGATCCTTGTTATCATAATCTAACAACAATAGATGACATTATCATGCACGAATCAAATAACATTTCTAGTAATACCATTTAATCTATGTCAAAAACATTCAACAAGTACAAAATTTTTGTCATTCTATTCTCATCTATCCATTTTAGATTTAGTATTCACATTATTTAAACAAATTCATTTCATATCACGTTTATTTTCATCTCCCTGAGAATTATAATGAATATACCTCGGATACACAGGATAATAATGCTCACATGAGCTGTGACTAAAAGAGCTCACATGACCTGTGAATCAGACATTAACCATTACACAGTGCTACTCACACGAGATATGAAGAATCCACAACACATGCAAAATTTTAGTCATCAGTAAGGTATCCAGTAAATCGAGACATTAATCATTACATAATGTTTCTCACATGAGCTGTGAAGAATACACAATATATACAAAATCTTAACCATCGGTAAGGTATCCACCACCGGTACGTAGTACATGCTACATATATGTAACACCCCAATCCCAATCCGATGCTCAAACCTGAGCTACGAAAGCCTACAAATAATTTTGGAATAATCACATGTAATTTAAAACATTGAATGATCATATTAATACACACAATTAATTATTATAAATGAAAATGGGACTAAATTGAGTTTTAAAATACAATAGATTATATTTACGCATGAAAAAGGACCAAACTGTAAAATTTTCAAAACCATGGAATTCGGTATCGATACCTAATGAATGGTATTGATATCATTTTCGCATTCTATCAAAACTTTACAAAATTTTGGTTCAAAATATTTTATCGTTACCCTAAGAAAAAGTATTGATGATAACAATTAGGTATTGATACCAAATTCGTGTTCTGTCCATTTAGAAAACTATTCATTTGGTCAAGTATCGATACCTTGGTCCCTGGTATCAGTACTTTTATCCAGATGGTCAAAAAATTACAAGTTTAAAAGTTTATTTCATGCCCAAACCTATATCTTAATTCATATATACAAATAGGTACACATATGACCTACATAAGAGTCACTCAATCCATTACAAACATGTCATGATTCAACCATCATCTATTAACCATCTTACCTATTATGCACAACTAAGTATGAAATTAGGAATCATTATCCTAATACTAACCAATATGTCATTTAACACCATCACAACCAAATTCAAAACATAAACTCAATTATACATACAAGCATGTATTATCATCATACAATTTACCTTTGTACATAATCAAAACTTACCATATCATTGAAACAACTTAATTTAATGAATGCATATACCAAAACTATCAACTAACACATATACCATATATTTCACCCAAGATTACCATTTCCCCACCATTTCATGATCCAAAATCAAGCATACCATCACCACACATACTATCATCATTTACCCTATATACATACCATATTAATCACTAAATTCAACCTTATGCATGACAACCATTATAACAAATTACAACTTCAACTTATAACTTTAAACCTTTAACCTCAAATAGCCTATGTACATAATATATAACCATTTAAAACACAAACCACAATCAAGAACCAAAGTACCAACATTCAAGATTGACCCAAATCGATCCGCCTATATACATGCCACAAAATCAGGTTTTAAATGATAGAAAGACTACTGAATTAGTACCGAGATAGTGTGAGTTCTCGACGATCAGCCTAGCACGTTCTGCAAGTTGACCATCTATAGGGAAAAACGAAATAAGGGAGTAAGCATTACAAATGTTTAGTAAGTTCACAGGTATTAAATCTAAGTAACTTACCTCAGGTTATAATTATACACTATATATGCTACTTAACTTGGTAAAGTTTGCCTATGATGGAAAATGGCATATAAAAAAGGTGATTTCAACATTTATCAACCTTATAATAACTCAATTGTAACACCCCAAAATAGGACCTAGGAGTTTTAAGGGTATTTTAAGAATTTTGCCCTAGACGAGCTCGGGATTTCTTAAGGTTAGTACTCGATAATGTTTTCGACTTTGGCATCTTAATCGAAAATCAATTTTAGGAAAAGTGTTCTAGAAACCCTTAATTTTGAGAAAATACTGATTTGTAACAAAGTCAAAATAGTAGGCATTTATGTTGCAATTTTAGCATTGTGTACCTATTTTTCTTCCCTATCAACATGTTTTCACGTCAATTTCTTTATCCCCTTCATTGTGCTTGTCGCCCCTTGCCATTCCCTTGATCTTAAACTCAATTTTTTATACCCAAACCACAATACATTGATTTCCTATCATTCCTAAGTCAATTACCATAAAAAAATCCCAAAGAAAAACACCTAACATCCATAGATTTCATCATCTTCTTCAAACATGGGTTTTCATTGAAACTCATTCATTCTTTTAACAAAGTTAATCATTCATGTATCCATTGGTTTTTAATGTTATTTAGACTCTAAAACTAAATTATTAGCCCTCAAATCGCATGCTTTAAATAAAAACCAAAAATTAAACTATTAATGGTGGATTTTAGGATTTTAAGTCAAAACTTGGTTTCAAAGTGTTTTTCAACTTCTTTTAGCATGATTAGAATGTTTTTAAACTTATCTTGAAGTTTCGTTAATGATATCTCATGTTTTAATACATTTTGTGAAAATTACCTAAAAGATGTCGAAAAATGTCGATACCATGAACTGAGTCGATTTGTCTAGTTTGAGGGTTGTGAATTAGGTGTAGATGATTAATTAGATGAATGAAACTAATTCTGGGCAAAAGGATTGAGTATATACTGAGATATTAGAATTTAAAGTTGTTATGCTAATAGTGTAAGTTACACGGGAACTTAGCTTAAATGTTGTGTTTTAATTGGTTTGAGTGAATTATTGATTGATACTTGACTATGGTTATTGTATGATTTATGTGTGTAAATCTTTGAATTTTTTAGAGCTTGCTACGAGCTAGGGAAGCGTTAGTTGAGCTTTCAGTTTTTCATCAAAAGCACAAAGTGCAAGTGTGTGGAAGTGCTACTCGTAAACACAAGTCATGTGTTATTTGGGAATTTAGATGTAGCTTAAACCCCTACTCTAAGTTCCTAGTGTAGGTTTCCTTGAATCCATAATTATCTTGACATTTTTTGGTTATGTAATGTCAATAAAGAGTGATATGTGAATATAGTGACTATTGTGTAAAGATAATGTGTAAAATGTATACTATATAACTATGCTAGTGTTTGGCAAAAGATGCTAAGATGCGGTGATAGTGCACGGATAATCGTTAAGTAACGTGTGTTGTTTTCGTATATTACGGCCTTGTAACCTTGGAACCATTGGATATATAGTTGGCATGCCATAGGATTGTAAGTACTCACTTATATGTTTAGTGGTTTTGGGCATTGAAGCCCTGGGACATGTTTTGAGGGATAAGGAAATGAGAGCTAAGCTCCATTCAATGGGACATGTGAGGGGAAATAAGGAGAGCGTTAGCTAAATGCTTCATTTTTGGGACTTGTTTGACTTTATGAATCTATGTGGTGTAATGGAGATCTGTATATCCAATGTGTGATGATAGAGCTCACTATATGTTTCATAACACAAGTGTCATCTTATCCCAATTTATCATATTTTATGTAATTGTATGGATTACGTTCTGTGCTTGAATGAGTATGCATGTGTAATGAAAATGAACTACTAGATGATGCATGATTTAACATTATAAGACGTTAGACTTAAAAATAAGGCAAACTGTGAGTAAATGATTGGTCGTGTTGCGTGGTGACATGTTTGCGTGTAGAAATTCTTTGCATTCACTGAGCTTATTAAAGTTCACCCACTCATTTCAACATATGCAGATTAATGACAACACAGTGTAGGCGGTGTGGTTTCGAAGGGAGTGATCTAGGGAAGTCTGGTTAATCTTCGTAGGTGCTTCATTATTTTTATTTGTTTTGAGAAAATAGGCAATGTGGTAGACTTATTATAGTGATACGATCCGACCTCGTGTTTAATTTCGAGTCGTATTTGTGTTGCCCGATCGTCGACGAGAAAGCATCGTTCCAATTAGCAAGTTGTTTATAGTTAGGTAAGTATAGGAAATATCAATGGAATTTAGGTTTAAAATTGGCTAAGTGTTGAAATAGGTTTAGCTAACAAGGAATTAAAAGAAAGTTGATAGTTTTTGGATGGAATGGAAAGAAATGGTTCTCAAGTGGCAAGAATGAACCAACATTAAGAAATCCTGACCCGGGACTTATATGACTTAAGTGGTTTTGAATAGATGAGATAAAACCTCAACCCACTATCTAGGAAGATAGGAACCTCGGTATGAAGGTTTGAACGCCATACTATTGATAGTGAGAAGTTCAGATTTAAAGAAAGAACTGGTTGACGCCACTAGCTTTGTAGATAAGCCAACAAGTCTTCAAACGAAATTTGAGAGAAGCAAATCTCACAAAATGATATAATTATATTCAATCAAATGTCAAAAGTCCTTTTACAAAGTCTGATTTCACCTATTTATAGTGCTAGAATAGAGTAGCCGAATAGTCACAAGTATTCATCTTAATGTGCTAATTAAAAACTGAAATAAAGTTCAAGTCTCTTAACATTCTTGAACCAAATAACTCCATCATTGAATTCACTTTAATTCAGCTGAATGAATGTCCTTGAATACTTGAAAGATGACTCTTGAATTGTCCCTTGGCTAGCCAAATAGACACCAGCTCCTTAATGGTGTTTTGAATGCGTGATTTAATCTTTTGAAAGAGCAAAAACAGCTGGTAGATGAAAAGGTTGCTGCCGATTTTTAAAGGGTGTTATAATGCTCTTTAAAACTCCTTAAATGATGTATAAAACCCCCTCTGTAACAACTCCTTCTTTTGTATCCAAAAAACACTTGAAAAGTCACTTCAGTTAAGTTGTAACAGCCTTGAAATGTAATGGTTGTAAGCTAAAGAGACACCTGCAATAAACACATTAAAATGAGCTTATTAAACATATTTAAACACTAATTAAACATATCAAAAATAAATGCTTAACTTAAATAAATGAACTAAACATATGCATCAATTATTCCAAGAACTAGTTAATTAAAGAAGCAAAAATAAATAAACTAAGATTAATTAAAAGCAACATTTATTAAATAAACTAAGATGAGTTGAATAAATGTCCAGCAACTCATTTATTAAACTAAGATGCTTAAATGCATGGTTTGAAATGCAAACTAAATGAACAAATAAGTTACTTAATGCAAGACTTAATTTAATGATACAGACTTAAACTAACATGGGAGTTACATAATGCATGTCATTATTTATGATGCATACTTAACTAGCATGGAAGTTACATAATGCATAACTTTATTAAATGTAGAACACACAAAGTGCAAGTCTAAAATTAAAAATATGCAAAGTTATTAATTTAAATAAAACTATATTGAATTAAAAAGTCCTTAAAAACATTGCCCCAATAATCAATTAGGCCTAAGAGATGTTTTATCTTGCACTTGGGCCTTCAAGTTTAGGCCAATTCTGATGTCGGCGAGTTGTGTCAAAACATGATGCGACCGGGTTCGCATCATATAGTTACGTTGATTTCTAAACAATTGTCTTGGTTTCTAAAAGCATCATGTTATTACTATTGTTTAGGACTATAGACATTGATATTGGCATGATGATATATGTTCGGATTTGTTTCTGGTATTTTGTACTGTTGATTAAGCCGTATGAACGATTATTTAACTTAGTATTTGATGCATGTTTTTTAGGAACTATTTGAGATGAATTATTTGCTTTCCTATGTTGTATTTTTAGCTCCAGTGGCAGAGGTATCGATATTGGGCTTTGAAAATTAATACCTCTGTGAACTAAAATTACATGAAACAGAATAGAGATCTGGTATCAATACCTTTGCTCGAGTATCAATACTCGAGGAGGAAATATCGATACTTTGTTCGGTGGTACCGATATTTTTCAATAGTTGTGTTTTTAATCGACAAACAGTATGCTCTTTTGGTATCATTTTTCCTAGTGGTATTGATACCACACAAGGAAAATATCGATACTTGGATATCAGTATTGATACCTACGGACATTTTTATGAAATTTTGCTAATTAGTCCTTACGCATGTTTTTAACTGTATGTTAAACTGATTAACAAATTATTTGCATGTAACAATGTTAATTAACTATTTGGACATCTTAAATCTTATTTGATTTAACAAAAGATGATCGTTTTGCTTGCATCTAGTTTCCTAATTGATGTACATGAGACGAGACGGTGGTCTAGCATCCCATATCCGAGCTTGGCAACCAGGCCGGGTATAGGGTGTTACATCAATCATATAACATTTCAATTCACTTATTCAAAATTTCATTACCATTCACAAAACAAATAACCATCTAAATCAATTCACTATTTTAACTTATCATACAATCTATTTATCTGCAATACATCCCATTTCAAGTTAATACCAAACATAAATTTTCATTTCATACTTTGAATTCTCAATCCAAATTTAAACCATATCAACTTCAATTCCCATATCATAAAAATTCAACTTTATACCAAATAAGTATTGAATGTCAATTAAATATCAATAACTACTTTATTCCATAGTACTACTTCGAATCACATTCATCGATCATCACGTTTTCATATTGGCCCTCTGGGCTTATATAAGCAATATTCAATATGAATATATATATCATCTGATGATGATATCAACTTATTTCACAAATAGATATTTCATTTCATATTTTTCTTCCATTTCTTCTCCATTCACCATCACAATATCAAATACCACTTCTCATATTAAATTTTCCAATTTCATGAATTTCAATGCTCATTCATTATCATCATTTCAATTGTGAACATTATTTTTTATCTCCCTTATCAAATAGTTTGACATCCAGTGTCTCATCGGTATAACTGAAGCAATTTGGCACCCAATGCCTCATCGAATCGTAGTCAAAGTAACATTAAACTCTTCCTATCCTATGGCATGCCAACTATATCCGACTCTACTCAAATAGTTAATAGGGTATTTATTACTCAATTTACTATTAATCGACATCTTAATTCACATATACTTTCATCATTAAATCATTCATTCATTTTCATGACAGCATCAATCATCTCTATATGCATTCAATTACACATTTATAATTACGTAATACACATTTTCACATATATTCAATTTAATCCACTAACTCACCTTATTGTACAAAACCGCAAACAATTTAAATTTCAATTACATATAATTACAATTACAATTCTAAATACATAACAATTTAACACAAACATCTTGTATGAACTTACTTAGTATATTCGGCTAACTGAATAGATTTGTACGGACTAGTATGCAATTTTCTCTTTTCCTTGACTATCCCGTGACGATTCAATTCTTTATCTATATAATAATTAAATAAAATTTATCAATTTCAAATACATTATCAAACTCATTTTATGCACATGACCAATAATTTTATTTTCCAAATTTTCTCGAACTTTAACATTTTGTTCAATTTAGTCCCTAAAACTAAAATTATTTAAGTTTTCACATTTAATCTCAAATATCCAAAATCGATTCTAACAGCACCTCAAATCAGCCTTTACACATTTGAAAATTTTTCAAATTGCATGCTGAATTTTATATATTTTCATATTGGTCCATAAGTTCAAAACTATCAAAAGTTCTTTTACACAATAGTCTTATTTAACAATCAAGTTTTCAAATCCATCATTTAACCCCAAAAAACATCAATGAATCATCAATGGCAAGTTTTAAAATTTTAAACAATTTTACGAATTAGTCCCCGAGTTAGCTAGATTACACAACTACGATCTCAAAAACATAAACATCATTAAAAATGGGTAAGCATTCACTTACATGCACACACACAAAGGTGTCGACACTTCAAGCTCTTCAATGGAGGTTTCTAACTTTGTTTTTCGGTGGAAAATTCCATTAAGGAAGATGATGATATTTTAGTTTTCTTTTATTTATGTTTTATTATTAATCTAATTACTATTTTACCCTTAATTTTTTCATCAAATTCAACTAATTACTAACCATAAACCGTCCAATTTAACTTATTATGGTCTAAATACCATATAAGCCCTCCTTCATTTACTAATTAAACTATTTAATCAATAAAATTCAATAGTGATTAAGTTTTTGTTTATTACGATTTAGTCCTTTTCTTTAATTAACAAGCCAAACATTAAAATTCCTAGACTGAACTTCAATATACCTATAAAGTAACTTTGTAAATGAGGTCTCAATATCTCATTTTCCATAACGACTTGACTTTAAAAGCAACCCACTTGAACTTAAATATTCATTCAATTAGCAAAAAATATTAAATCCAACATTCAATATAAAACTATATTTGACTCATATAAATTAAATAATACTAATTACAGACTCATTAGTCAGATTTGTGATCCCACAACCACTGTTTCTAACACTACTGAAAATGGGTTGTTACAATATATACAGCGTAAAGCCAACACCGATACAAAGTACCTGCTATAAAAGACCCTAATGACATGTCATTTGTATCCTAGCTATTCACTAAGTTCACACAGGCCTTGTATCATGTATTCAATCTTTTCCACTCTTTTGAACATTTTCGTACACATATCAAATAACCATACCCTTTTTTATTTTTGTTCACATACCAAATAATCATATATTTGTAACTTAAACCAATTAATATTCATAATCATTCTATATCATATAACTATTCTTATTAGCCACATATATCGTACTTTGCACTATAGTTCTTTTGATGCCAACAATTATTGTATTACAACCATTAAACTGTTAAGTGGTTAAATAACACAATAATAATAAACAATCATTAAATAATTCTCATACAAAATTACTTAATCAAAAGCGTCAACGAATAAAACACCAAGGACTTTTAGGCAATTTCTTTTTTTTTTGTGTTTATCTTCCGATTGTTTCAAATCCCGATCTATAATATGATTTAATTCAATTAATCAATTTTAAACATCTCAAAACAGCCTATTGTAATCATAATTAATCCAATTTTATTTTTCAAATTGCCCTAAAATTTTGCATTTTATTCAATTTAGTCCCTAAAACCGAAACTAACATAACTTTCATATTTGAGCTCCGATTCTTAAACACATTTCAAGTTCATCCTTCTACAGCCCTCTATTATCAATAATTTTATAAATTTCATAACAATTTCAAAATACTTTCATTTTAGCTCCTAAGTTCAAAACTAACAAAATGCACTTTACAATTTAGTTCATAATCAAATCTAAGCTTATCACCAAGCTATTTAATAGCAAAAACATCAAAAATCATCAATAGAAACATTTCAAAACTTTAACAATTTTACGATTTAATACCCAGGCTAGTTAAATTAAGTTACAATGATCCAAAAAACATAAAATTTACAAAAAAAAAAAATACCTTAAATATGAGCACATGCAAGGGCCGATAGCTTCAGCCGAATAACAATGGCTTCCTCTCTTAAGTTTAAGCATTCAGTGATGGTCGAGCAAAATGGATGAAGGTAAGTTTTTATTTTATGTTTTTGATGTTTTAATAATATTATATTTTAACTTAATAAACAAAAATTCATTAAGAAAAACAAGCACTATCGTCAAACCATATTAAAAAGGTGGTAAAATTTCCTTACACCTTAAAAAAATAATTAATTCAGTATTTTTGTTAATAAAATCTATAACGACTAAATTTTATAGTTTTTACAATTTAGTCCTTTTTAATTAACTATCAAATCATTAAAATTTTCAGATCAAACTTCAATACACTTATAAATAGCTCGTAAATATTCAACACTAATATTTATGAACTTGGATTATGAAAACGAAGTCTAGATACCTCATTTTCCAAAACTACTGACTTTCAATACATACTACTTATACCTTGACTAACTTACTAATTAACAAAAATATCATATCAAAATTTAATAAAACATTATAATAAACTCGTAAATATTGTTAATTTACTAATTTATTCATTAAAATACGGAATTCTAAAACCGTCATTCTTAGTACCACTAAAAAATGAGTTGTTAGAATAAGAATGAGAAAAATTGGCTTGTAAACATTGCAACTTGAGGAGAAGTTAATGGGATTCATTTCAAAGGTTCCTTTGTATTCCATCTACGAGATGGTGAAGAAGATGAAATTGAAGAACTTTTTGGATTTTTAGTTTTTTGATTTTTAAGTAAAGATGAAATTTTAAAATTTTAATTGTCTTGAATGAAATCAAAAGGGATGAACAAGAAAGTTTTTATGTTTTCCTGGTTATTGGCGATTGAAAAAGTACAGGAAGTTGATGAAAAGGGCAAGTTAGTTGTTCTTTCCTGTTTTCTCTTACATTTTTTTATTTATTTCTTCTACAAGAAGAGATGAAAAGAGAGATGGACGATTAAGAATTTTAATTACTAGATTAATGAAAAATTTTCTCATTTATTTCTAAATTTCTCGTTAATGAAATTTTTTGAGTAAATATATTTTGTTAAATTCTCATTTTATTTTATTTTAGTTAATATAATTTTAGAAAATTAATATTTAACTCTATAAGATGACATAATGATTAATGGTAAGGCAAAAAAGTGTAACATGTAATCATTTTATTTGTCAAAAGGGCACATCATCAAAAAGGTGACATTTTGTTAAGGTTGGATACTAGATTGGTTAACAAAATTAAATTTGAAGTATCAAACTTGACATTTTGGAAGTAAAATACTATATTAGAACAAACCCAAAAGTATAGGGTCAATGGTGCCATTATCCCTTTTTATTCGATTTTATGAAATTTTCCGACTTTATAAATAAAATCCAATAATTACTTGTGATAAATATTAAAACTATACATAAATTTTGATCCAATGTGCAATGTCATGCATAAACTTTGTTTTGTGTGATTTTATACATTAAAATTTGATTTGATTCAATTTTCGAAATCACTAAATATCATCAAATTAGAATCATTTTACGTTGGTATATTGCATATACAAACTATTATATTAATCGATATGAATATAAATGTATGTATTTAATTCTTTAAATGTATACAATTGAATTAAAATCAAAATTTCATGTATACATATGAACCACAATTTAAGTTTCATGTGTATAATTGCACCAAATCAAAATTGACTTATCAAATTGCAAATTGAAACAATGTTCATGTATACATTTGATATTTATCCTTAATTACATTGGTTTTAAAATTTTAGATAACAATCTAATTATCTATACTATTATTTAAGCACTTGACTAAATCGGTGTCACGAGTCAAATAAGCACCAATTCAGTTAGAAAAATTACAAAATATCTTTTCATATTTAAAATAAATTGTATTATTTGAGGGCATTTTGTATTTTATTTTAACAAAACCAAAAATAATGAGATTTGAACCCACACCGATTGAATTGATAAAATTTTAAATTTACCACACAACCAAAACATTATTTTAATGTATCTTATACATTTTATTTTAATATGCAAACTTATTATTTACATTAGTTGTATATATATATACTTACTATCTATTAAGTCTTTTACTGAGTTGATGTCACCTATCAACTGGGTCCGGAATCAGTTAGGGAATTATCGGAAAACCTTTTTTTATTTTCAAAGTAAGTTATATGGTTATGTGTGTGTTTTCATCTTTTATATTTTTATAAATCAATAATATTTTATTCAAAATGAGATTTGAACCAAGGACATTAGACATATAAAACCTTTCATTTACCATTTAAGCTAAAAAACAAGATTATTTTATTTAAAACTTTAATAAGTTATATATGTGTTCTACATTTTATATATTTGTGTATTTGTACTTACTATTATTTAAACTCTAGACTGAGTTGGTGTCATGATCAACTGTGCACCAACTCATTTAGGGCATTAATAAAATATTCTTTTGTATTTAAAATAAGTTATATTATTTGAGGGCACTTTGGTATTTTCATTTAAAATATATATAGGATTATAATTGGATTTGAACCCACACCTTGCATAAAACCTTAAATTTACCATTCAATCAAAGTTATATTTAATTGTGTATACATTTTAATTTTATTATACACACTTTATTACCTCCATGAATTATATATCTATATTGTTATTTAAACCTCTGATTGAGTTGATATCACGAGTCGGGACATTACAAATATATCTTTTCGTATTTAAAGTAAGTTATATTATTCGAGAGTACTGTAGATTTTTATTTTAAAAATGTTTATAATGGGATTTGAACCCACATTTTGCATAAAACCTTAAATTTACTACTCAATCAAAATTTTATTTTACTTTTTAATACATTTTAGTTTTATTATGCACACTTTTTACCTCCATGAATTGTATATCTATATTATTATTTAAGCTCTGATTGAGTTGATATTACTCACAACCAAACCACCAACTTGGTTAGGAAAATTATAGGCATACCCTTACGTAATTAAAATAAATTATATTATTCGAGGGTACTTTAGTTTTTTTATTTAAAAACCAATACAAATAAGCATACGGTGGGATTTGGACCCAAACTAATTGTATTAGTAAAATCTTTAATTTACCACTCAACTAACATGTTATTTTAATATATTTAAACATTTTAATTTTATTATGACACTTTATTACTTTCATCATTTGTATATCTATCTATAGTATTATTTAAGCTACTTACTTGAGTTGATGTCACCTCAATCGAGTTACCAACTCGGTTAGGAAAATTAAGGACATACCATTCCATAATTAAAATAAGCTATATTATTCAAGGCTATTTTAGTCTTTTTATTTTAAAAACTAATAAAAATGCATATTGTGAGATTCGAACCCAAACTATTTACATTAATAAAATTTTTAATTTACCACTCAACTAAAACTTTATTTTGATTTTTATACATCTTAATTTTACTATGTACACTTTATTACTTCCATCATTTGTATATATACACTTACTATTATTTAAGCTCTTGATGGAGTTGGTGTCACCTTCAATCGGGTCACCTTCAACTGGGTCACCAACTTGGTTAGGAAAATTATCGATATACCCTTCTGTAGAAAAATAAGTTTATTAATCAAGATTATTTTAGTCTTTTTACTTTTTAAAAAAACCAAGAAAAATATGCATATTAAGGTATTTGAATGTAAACTAATTGCATTAGTAAAACTTTTAATTTACCACTCAACTAAAACCTTATTTTGATCTTTTATGCATTTTTATATATTAATAATGTATTTGATTGAGTTGGTGTCACAACTTAACTCGCACCAACTCAAGATTTATGAAAACATAAATGATAAACAATTTAATCTATTTTAAAATTTTAATAATCGTACATATTTTATGTGTTATTATTAATTAGTTTCAAGTCATACGTTACATTATTTATTGTATGATATTTTTAACACACATTTGTGTTCTATATTTGTAGTTTCAACACGCATACACATGTGATAGGATTTCTAGTATTAATAATGTTGTTGATTGAGATGGTGTCACAAATTAACTTAATACTAACTTAAAGTTGATGACAACACCATGACAATATCATTAAAAATAATTATATTCAATTAGCCTTTTAATATGATGTATTCTTATGTTTGAATTTCTTTTACTTACAATTAATCTATTTTTATTTTAATATCGTATATATTTCATGTGTTATTATTAATTAGTTTCAAACCATACGTTTTATTATTTATTGTATCTTATTTTGGAATACAAATTTGTATTCTAAATATTTGATAGAGTTTCCATATTAATAATGTTATTGATTGAGATTATGTCACAAATTAACTTGACACCAATTTAGGACTGATGACAACACCATGATAAATAATTATATTCATTTAGTAACCTTAATATGATGTATTCATATGTTTAAATTTCATTTTATTTATAGTTTAATCTAATTTTGTTTTGATATCATACATATTTCTTGTGTTATTATTAATTAGTTTCAAATCATACATCTCATTATTTATTATTATTTTAAAACATAAATATGTATTCTAAATACATGATTTTCAGACGCATACATGTGTGATAAAATTTCTAGTAATTATTTATAACTTTATGTATTTTATAAATGTTCTATTATTTGCTTAGTTTAATATTATATTCATTAATTATGTACTAATTTATTTATTTTCTAAGAGATTATTATGTAAAACCTTCTAGCAAATAATATTGAGAAAACAAATATAAGAATTAATTATAGAGGTAATTTTTACAAACATTTATTTCAGTGCAATGCTTGATTACGCAAGGGTATAAATATCTACTTGATAAATATGCAAGAATTTATGGATCTCAAAACAATTTGACCAATAAAACTATGAAAATTATAGCCATGAAGAATGAAAAGTATGATTCATATGACAAAGCATAATCACATAATAGTAATAATTTTATGTAATTTGGTTTTGTATATCTTAGGAGTAAAATAAAATCTCCATATTTTTATAATTAAAATTCTCATTTTTTTTACATTTGGTCCACTAATATCACTTATTAATTTTAAATTTCGTAAATTTTGTAATGATGTTTTAAAATAAAAACTATAGAAGTAATTTAATATATTAAATTAAGACATACAATCAAAGCATGTATCACATGAAATTAAGAAACTAATTTTTATATAATAACAAAATTATCCAAAACGATAAGCACAAGGACACTAATATTATTGCTCATTTATGAAAGTATGGGTCGAATGGATTAAAACGTTTACAAACAGTTTTTTTAGTGTAAATATAATTTTTGTATTAAATAGTATAAGTATAATTAGCTAAGGATTATAAAACTAAAATGTAAGCTTCCTTTTGTAACGAGTAAAAGCAGGGCAAATGTTCCTGAAGCATTTAATGGCATCTTTAAGCCAATTGTATGTCGAAAATAGTAGCCACACTTATTGTTATAGGGTTTAATGTATTTATCCTCTACACTTAGCAACATTACAACAAACTGTTTGAAATTATTTTATTTTTATAAACAAACTTTTTAATGGAAAAAAGTTGTGGGTCGAATAAAGGAATTCCCACAAACTGTTTGATTCAAATTTATCACTGTCGATTCAAAAACCCATTAATCTAACTCCACAAACATTCGTAACTTCTTCCACTATGCATATTTTCTTACACCTAGGCTTAACTTATATCTTATTATTTATGATTTAATTATCATGTCTTGTCAACGGCATTTAATTAATAAAAGAAATTTTAAAAAATTATCGCCCGTGGCATCTAAGAGCAAAAGCATCATCATATGAGAATAAATAATTTATCAATTGAACACAAGAGTGTTAGCTTTGCCCTTTCACCGGACATTATAAAACTATTATTTAGGTATCGAAACCACTAAAAAGAAAAATTCTGTTTGCCCACTGCTTTTTCTGAAAACAACTAGCCCACCCACATTGTTGGGTAATTGCTTCTATTTTATATTGGGGATTAGGACATAACATTAAGTACCCAAAAATATTTATATACTATTTATAAAACTGACAATTCTTTCTTTTTCTTTCAAAAAAGAAAAAGAAAAGAAAAGAAAAACAACAAAAAAAAAGAGACAGAGAGGAATCCTCTTGTGAGCCACATTTTCTCCAATGATCGGTTGACTAACTAATCAATAAAATACAAGACATAATACTTTAAACAAATGACGCCCTTCAATATAAATTCATGGGAAGTCTTCATGAAATATATGAAAAACAAAAAATGGTGACTCATATAGCAAAGATGTCTGTCGGGAAATTTATAATATATGAACCAAACACAATATATTTAAGTATATTTATATAAAATCCTATTTTAAAAATAGGAGCCAGACCGAAGTCAGCCTACAAACCCTTTGACCTACTAATCACAATAATTACTCGGGTGGCATCAAATATGCATGTTTCCAGCTTCAAAGATTAAAATACAATAGCAATGGAAATGTTTGTCTTGCTTTGCCAGCTTTTTATATAGTTTTTGGAAGGTTTGTTTATTTACTCTAAGAATGATTATCTTTTTTGTTTTCCTTCTTTTCTGCCAAAAGTGAATTTGGGAAATTGTTATTTTAACATAATTAGAAATCTATAAATACTCAGTTTTGTTTATTAATATTTTATTTTTTAAAATAAAAAAATATTATATTTTAGGAAATTGTGTTGCCAATGTATCTCTTCTGAGCAAACTATTATTTGAGAATAACTATGTCCAAAATAGCTATGATTAGAACAAGGCTTTAGTTATAACAATTGTCATCCAGTGTAATTGTTATTTGAAAACAACTCCAGTTGAGAATAGATAAAGTTCTGAATAGCTCTTGTTTAGAGTAATGGCATTTCAGGAATAACTATGTTTAGAACAACCATTGTTTGAAACTTGTATTTAGAACAGTTTTGTTATTCTAAAAGAGTCATTATCAAAACAAACTTTACCAAGAAAAGCATCACCAGAGAATAAATCTTATTCGAAACAACCTCTACATTGAGAACAACTCACTTTGGAACAAATCAAAATAAATATTATTCAAGAACAGTTCTCATCCAAGAATCACCATCATCTTATGTTTCAAGAGATGTTCTATGAAAAATGTTCACATGGTACCGCTTCAACAAAGTAGAAAAAGTGGAAGTAACCCCAATATATGGCAGGGTTCTTAGGTTATGTTCACTCTTGGGATGTTTCAAAGAGCTTGGCTTGGTTGATCAAATATAGAGGTAATTAAGAGGTTTTTCCTTTTAAACTTTTCCTGTAACACTTAATGACTTTCCGTCCTTTCAGAAACATAGTGAATTCTTATTCACTATTCACCTTAATCATTAATGTAATTGTAACTGAAAATTAATTACATTCTTCATATTAATTATCAATATTGTAACTCTTATTCTTAAAACACTATAAATAAAAGCTTTTCAGAACTAGTGAAAAGACTTTTGGCACTTTTCCCATTTTCAACATTTTGAGCTCTTCGAAGATTCTCCCTGAAATTCTCTTAACAGACTTCTTTGTTAAGCCTGATCGCCAACCATATTTCTCTTTCTTCATATTACCAACCACCACTTGCCACTGCACTCAATGTTATCGGATCTAATCCAACCTTCCTTTCTGCCTTCTTCCACTACATCTCATTCACTTGTTTGCAACACTTCCTCTCTTTATCAAAAAAATCCTTTACATTTCAACGACTCTATTGGAAAGGAGTGATTACATTAAGTGAAACATTTCCATTCATATTTTACCGAAAAACATGGACCCTTTGTTAGAAGCCTAGGCACAGTTGTTTCTGTATACATCCAAAAATTGATTAACATGATTCAAGCCTCTTAGGGGAGGATGCAAAGCTTGGAGAATAATAACAGGTAGATGATGGAAACCATATCCAAGCTTGCATCTTCTTCTTCTATTCCAAAAATTCAACTTGTGAATGGAGATGGGAATACTTCTGACCAAAGAACTCTTCCAGATGTGATCACCAATAATGGAAACAATACACCATCAATTCTTTGTTATCTGGAAACACCAATACCAATATTGCTAATCCTTTCGTTACTATTATTGGAGTTACCCCCACTACTCTCAATGCTTCTACTGGTGTTGTTGGTACCTCTACTGTGATGGTTTCTAAAGCTACTTCTTTGGGCTATGTCACTAAGGAGGAGGTTCAAAGGATACATGAGGAGAGGAACTAGAGCTTGAGCTTTTCTAAGTTTGATATTAAGCTACCATACCTAGCTAAGGTAGCTTCAAAGCCATATCCTTAGGATTACACTAGTCCTAAGTTCAAGTAATTCAATGAGAAGACTGGTGGTGCCCATGAACATGTGATGAAGTTTATGGAAACACTTAGAGTAGCTAGGTTGGATAATGACTTCAAGTTGAAAGAATTTTCTAAGCTTTTGATAGAGAAGGCATATACTTGGCATGTCATCCTTACTCTTGGTTATGTTGAGTCGTGAAGCAAAATATGTAGAATGTTTAGTGAGTTCTTTTTCACTTAGAAAAAGGTTACCTTGATTGCTCTTGGAAGAAAGGACCAAAAATCAAGGGAATACTTTATATAGTATACTAAATGTTTCAAAGAAAGAGTAGTAGACATTCAAGACTCTCATGATGAGAAGGAGTTGGTGAAAGTATGCATCTAAGGAGTGTTTTATGAGTATAGGTTGCATTTGGAGAACATAGTTCTTCCAACTTTTGCTACACTAGTTGAAGCTACTAGAAGAACCAATAATACAGTTCAAAGGCAAAGAGGAGCTAATCACTTTGCAAGGAGAGATACTCCTATAGTGAATGTGATTCAGGGAGAAGGAATAGAAAAATAAAGAAGAGGTGATACATGCACGGATGGGGTGAAATTTATTCAATTCCAATCACTAAAGCTGCCAATTTTCAAGCTTGGAAAATTAGTATATTTCCAATAACTTTTTGGATCGTATCTTGACATTTTTGGGTTTAGATGTCCCAAGGAGTTTGAAGATCTGTCTCTTAGCTTCAAAATTCATTTTGAATCACTTGATTTTGAGTTCGGGAGCTCGAGTTATGACCGTTTTAGTGAAGACTACGCGAGCAGAATTTCTAAACGAGATTTTGACGGGAATTACGAATTTCGGGCTTTTAATTCGAGTTTAAATAATATTGGGTTCGATTTTTAAGCTTAATTTTATTATATATGAGCCCAATATTGTATTTATTAGCTCTTATTATTTTGTTATTATTCTGATTTTTTTATAATTATTAAGTATCTTAAGTTATTTAGGATTTTTATGTTAACAAGAAAGTTTAGTTTAAAACTACTTCTTGTTTAGATTAAATTAGAGTTCTAATATACTTAAGAGTTTTATTTAGATTTATTTAGCTAACATATATATAAGCATTGTACACAATTCATTCAATTCATTATTATTCTATTTCTCTTTTGAGTTAATAAATTCTCTCTAGGTTTTTCTTTTCAAGAATTTCTCTTGAGTTTCTTTTAGAAGAGTTTTAACTATCCTTTTAGATTATGGGGATCATCTTCAAACTTTTTCTTGCCAAGCTTTCTATCTTGGAGGGGAAATTAGAGCCGCTTGAAGGGGGTTGTCGATTCTTCGTGTTTCCAAGGCTTCTTAGGACTTCCACACGCCACGTTCTATCTTTCCATTTATCTTCTTTATTCGCTTCCTTAATCTTTGATATATTATTTTATTTTAATTATTTATTTAATTATTTTATCTAACTTGGATTCAATGCCATTTCAGGTTGTGTCAAAATCAAAGTTTCTTTCCGAACGTCTAGAGCCCTAGTCAAATCCGCGACTTTGACAAACTTTATGGTCTACTTTCGCGTTCATCCTTCTCATCCTTTAGAGGCCTACCACAACCTAATTTGCGTCTAAAAATAGTTACATTTCATGCCTTTAGACCTAGCTAATTGATTATACTTAGGTACATTTAGTTTCATTTTAGGACATTTCGCTCCTATTTTTATCATTTCATCAGGAGCTTGGACTGTGTTTAAATATTTGGTACTTTTAATTGCTTGTGGTAAGGCTGTGTTTGGTGGTTTGGTAGCTGTAGGTTGAAGAACAAGAAATAAAGGAGTGATGGTTTGTCAAGACAAAAGGTTAGACATTTTCTCAGCCTGAATGATGTGGCATTACCGGGAAGACTAAACCAAAACTTAACGCATACCAGTTTTAGCCCAACTGTACTTGTACAAGAAAAATCTGCCTAAAAAAAGAGGAGAAGATAATATTGGGTTGTTGGTTTTTATCCTAGAAAAAAAAGAATTTAAAAAGGGAGAAGATAATATTGGGCTGTTGAAAAACGAATTTTAAAAAGGAGAAGATAAACATGGGTTGTTCGATTTACCCTAGGAAAAATCTTATAAAAAGCCAAATAAGGAAACCCTAAACGACAAACAAAAAGAAAGATATCCTTAAGCAAAAATAAAGGGTAGCAACTGAGTAGAGACGGAAAGAGGAATATGAAAGTAGTCCCTCTCAGCCATCGCAGGACACTATCCTACTAGAGTGTGAATTGGACACGCGAAAGTTATCTTCCTGTAGTCTTCCGTATTTCTTACTTTTTTCTTTCATGAATTGAATGATGAAAATGGTGCTGGATGTTATTTTGGTTTTGAATTTTATATGCCAACCCATAAGCTAAATCTCATCGAGTTGGAATTACATGATAACCTTTTATTTTCTTTAATGGTTGAAGCATAGATTTGAATCAATTAACTATTTCATTCAATTATTTTATTTCTAAGTTGTATGCATGTAATCCCTAGACATAGATGACTATTCAGCATGTCCATAAGCTAAGTCTAATTTTGAAAAGGTTGGATCAATTTTGAATGATATGAGCAAGTACTCGGCCGATACTTGTAGTAGACTCTAGACATAGAGCAGCATTCATACAGATGAAAAATAATGCAGGGTACAATATTAAGGCTTACAGACACGAGCAAGGTAACTTGAGGTTTTTTCTCTCGAAAGAAGCAAATCATTTTAGAACTCTTCAGAACAGTAAGCTGAGTATGATTTTGCCGAGGCATTATTGATAGTAAGGCTAGATTCTTAGTAATCTCAACCTTCCAAATCAACATCATATATCCTTTACTCTTTGTCGCTATATCTTTACCATATCAATATTAGTTATTTATTTGTTCATTTACATAATATTCCCGTAGTAATTCTCATAATTGCAATTACATTTCTTCTTTCTTTTTGCCATAGTATTTCCAAGTATTCATTAATTCTACATATTGCATACATCACTATTCCTTTAATTGCCACTATATACTTACCATAGTTTTACCATAGCATTAATTGCATTTTATTATAATAACTTGACCACTTTTGTGCCTCAATCCAATCCTCGTGGGAACAATACTCTGTCATCACTTTATTACTTGATTTGACTTGTATACTTGCACAAATTGCATATCATTTCACACGCAACAGTGTCCCAAAAGAGATAATGTAAGAAGAGTGCAGAATAATGATGTTGATTCTCCATAATTTCCTGTTCCATTGGATAGAATTAAGGCAATTCTCCAAGGACGAATCAGAGATGGAAATATTAATATGCCTTATATTTTTCGTCCCCCAACTTTTGACAAGAAATCTAATCCACAACATTGTGATTATCACTGAACATTTGGTTATCCACTTTTTAAATGCAAAAACTTTGAAGGATATTCCATCGAAGAGTGCAAGCAAAAAAAGTTGTTATTGGGAATAACATGGTGCAAAACAATCCTCTTCTAGCTCACCAAAATTTTCGAGGCCATGTTAATGTAATAACTTATTCTATCAAGATGATTCTTATCTTTCTCTCACTCAATCTAAAGATGCGCAAGTGAGTTATATGGTTACTTATTCCATAGAGAATTCATCATGAAGACTTTAAATTTCAGGCACTTCTTTGATCAGGTTGGATTTACAAAAGAATCAAGAAAAGAAGTTGCTATTGCACTTGTTTAGATAATAGATGAATAGTATGGAGAATACAACATGGTTCGAAGACCTATGGGAAAGATAGAAGTTGGGTATGAGAATGTCATTGTTTATAGAGGCGAATATGTGTAGTTCTATTTTTACCACAACAAGCCTCTCTATGAGGAAAGTAATACTAATGTTTTTCTTATTCGAAGAACATTCATTAATGATGGCCCATTTATGAATCTTATGCTTTTGTCTACCTTAAGGTGATAAATATTGATGTGAAGAGTTTACGTAGTTTTGTGACTATCTCTTCCTTTGATAATAAAGATATTTTGACGTTGGGGCAAGTAATAATGAGCTTCAAAATGGGGTCGATTCAAGATCAAACTTACTTTTATTTGATTGATGATGATGTGGTTTATCATCCTCTTATAGGAAGAAAATTTCTTCCTACACATAATATCATCCCTTCTTTCTGTCATCAATGTATTAAGGGCTACTTGAAAGGAAAAGAAGTATTCATTCCAGTTATAAAAAAATCGTTTGAATAGAATAAGGTGAATCATATAAAAGCATTTTTCTTTGAGGATCGAGCAAAGGATGGAGAAACGACTATTGCTAGGCCAATAGGTGTTCCACTCTTAAAATGGGAAAAAATCTTTGAGAAGAAGGATGAAAGCAGTGGGAAGAAGAATAAGCGTAAGGGTGGAAAAATAAGATGTGGCAATACTCCTAGGAATGAAGTAGAAACTGAAGTCAGGCAGAATACTAGATTGAGTTCTTATACTTATAAAGATGAGAAGATTGTTTACTACTTATGATGGGGTCCGGGGTCCGAAGAAGTGCCCTCTTCTGGCCCATTTCTTGGGAACCTCCAAATGTGCAAAAATCTTGTTTCCAAGCGAATGAAAGAAAATAAAAGATTCAAGAGGTTGTACCTGTGCCAGAACAACTACAAGATCAACCAAAGCCACAAGGAGATGAATTATTACTTGAGTAGATGTTTACATGGAAGTGAGTTAAATTATTTAGCAATGGAGAAGAATTGTCTTTCCTTGGTCTTTGTTACAAAAAAGCTCTGACATTACTTCCTAGCTCACAAACTCATTATAGTAACCAGGTCCTATCTTATCAAATTTTTGCTCTCTAGACTTTCTTTATTGGGAAGAATAGAAAAATAACTTCTTTTGTTGGGGGAGTTTGATATTTCATTGTTCAACAGAAATCTATCAAATCTCAAGTACTTTTGATCTTCTAGCTCATTTCCCAACTCAAAATGAAGAAGCATTGAACTATTCTATGCGGAAAAAATTCCATGAAGATGCATGTTTAGTAATTGTAGATAAAATGGAATGGAATTTATATTTTGATGGTTCTACAATCACTTCTAAAGGAAGTGAAGGAATATTCTGAAGGAAGTGAAGGAATATTCTTAAGCCTATAATTGAAAAGTTGGTCGACCATCACATTGTCTATCTCACCGCTTACTACAATGAGTCAGGTATTTTTGGCCAATAATGTCCAATAGATGCGCTATAACTCCAAAAGTTTTGTTCCAGATATGCTGAACCTTCAGATTTTAGGGAATGCAACTTCATAAGGAGTGCAGGTGATTGGTGTAGACCTTACATTTATTATCTCAAACAAATCAACATGATGGAAGACAAATTAAGAGAAGGGCTCAAATATTTTTCACGAATAAGTTACATTTGTTCCAAATCTCATTTTCAAGAAGACCATTGAAGTGTGCTTTTCTAGCCAACATGCAATCATTATTGGAGGAAGAAGTAGAAAACATGAAGGAGTTAAAAAGTTTTACCAAAAACTCTTGGAGATTGGATACTATTGGCCTACTATGGAATTGAGTCATGTAAGGAAGTGCCACCAACTTCATGGAAATGCCATACATGCTCTAGAGGTAGAACTTCACAAACATCTCTATTATATGGTCTTTTCATACATGGGCATTTGATTTGATTGGTCCTATCAATGTTACATCTAAGGGTTACACATGGATACCAGTAGTAGCAAAGTGTTTCACCAAATGGGTAGAAGTGATAAATCTCATCAAGGAGAACATTATCTATTGATTTGAAATACCTAAGAGGATTTTTTTAGATAATGGAACCCCTTTTATCAATTCCAATGTAAGGGAACTACTTGCTCTATATGATGTTGATCATGTGAAGTCATCCCTTACTATCCCAAAGGAAATAACCTAGTTGAAGCTATTAACAAAACCCTACTTAAGATCCTTAGTAGGATGCTCCATGAAGAGACGAAGTTATGGTGTGAAGCTCTTCCAGTGGCATTGTGGGTATATAGAACATCTAAGTGTGGTCTTACAAAGGCAACTAATTTTTCACTAGTTTATGGAATTGAAACTATTCTACCTGCAGAGATACTTGTGCCTTTTGCAAGACTTGCTTTGAGTTCCAAGCTCAGTAATGATACTTTGTGGATGTTGGAGCTTCAAGAATTACAAGAAAGAAGAGATAAAGTAAAGAACTTATCAGTGTGCCATATAACATTGAGTAGAGCTTATGAAAAAAATGGTGAAAAGGAGAAACTTTGAAGAGGGAGAGTTGGTGCTACATGCTACACATTAGAAGAAGAACATCTACCTCTAAGTTTACTCCAAAATAGGAAGGGCCATACATTGTTCATAAAGTCAATGAAAGTGAATATTACAAGTTGTTGAATCCCAAGAACAATGCTATCATAGTGCCTATCAACTTTTAATATATAAAAAAATATCATGTTTGAGACCCATATACTTTTTCCTTTCTAGCACAGTCTAATATAAGAATAATTCATACTTCTACTCTTTTATGTACAAGTATTTTATTTTATCAGTTCATGAATATTCAGTCACAACTTTATCGTTTATATTTGGCTACACTTTATAGTTGCAACTTTATCACTTATACTTTGGCTATATGTTGTTTTTACCATTCTAACCATAACTTTATCACTTATTTTGGCTGAGATTAATACATTGACCGCATGTATAATGCTTTATTAAAGGATTGGATAGATCTCTTGAACATTGGATCGAGAGATATTCTCTCTTAAATGTGAAGTTGAGAACAATTCTATTGGTCGCAAATATTCTTAAATTTTTTTTATTATACTAATGAAAAGAGTAATTACTTCTTACAGAATAAAGAAATGCATCCATATTATTACAAAAACATCAAAAGTTCAATATAAGAAAATCTTAAAAGAAATGTGAAACAAAAAACTAAAGTACTTCTAATAAGCTATATAGCTTAATACATACGAGCTACTATTGCTGAAATGAGAAAGAACGTCTAATTGCTTCTTCAAGTTTGCTTTGCGCTCCTCTGTTGACTCCAACTCTTTCTGCAGAAAAGCAACTTTCTCAGTAACAACTTTTATATCTGTTTCCAATTGAGTTTTGTTTTCTTACATGAAAAGAAAAGCTTTTGCTCTATATGTGAAGGAGTTAATACAATCAAACTTAAATCCAATTTTTGCAACATCATCCATGAACCGTAACGTTAGTCGTAACTTTTTTGAAACAATGCTAGACCATAGAGCGTCAGTTATTACTAAAGCTTTTCCTAGTGCATCCAATGTAATGAAAATGATATCTGAAATCTGGACAATTCATGTATCCTTAAACTTACCTTCTTTCTGATAAATAATTTCCAATTATTTCTTATGCTTGGAAGGAATATAGAAGCCATGAAAATCAACTGTGGAAGAAGGACCTCCTGAACATGTTCAAAAAGTTTCAAACACACTAATAGCCTCAGCATGCACTATATTTTGATAAGGTGAAGCATGAGGAATAAACTTAGTAGGAATCGTTTCATTTTGAACATCTTGAATCTCAACAATCTCAATCTAAACAATATCAGTCTCAATAGCTTGAACATCATCTTCCTAAAAAATAAGGTGAGTTTGAATATCATTTCGATCAAGATCACTAAAATCATCATCAAAATCAATTCTAGTTAAAGATCTAGAACCTTCTTCATGAATGTTCTCCTAAAAAATAGCAGTGTTATCTTCCATTTCATCATCAAGAAAATCAACATCATAATGATTACTTGGTTCATTAGTGGAAACTCTCCACCCTTACCAACAACAAGATCCTTCTCCTACAAAAGGGAAAGCATGAAAATAAAAACAAAAGGTTGCATAGTGTTTAAAAAAAAGAAACAAAGATAGTTCGAACAACTTACTTTGGAGGTGAATAAGTCTATATTCTTTGGATGATTAGAAGTTCCGGAAGTAGAAACACTAACAGCCTCTTCATCCATTTGGTTTTTTTTTCTTGGAAGAAGCATGTACCAAGCATAAGGATATGTCACTCTGAGTAACGACTGAAAGCTTGATGTGTTTCCTTGAATTGACTAAAAAAGTGCAAAAGCTCGACCAATCAAAAATGCATTGGCTCTAATAAGCAAGACACCTAGAACTACAATGACTAGTCTTATCAAATGCAAGCATAATACAACTTATGATTTATTTACACCTCTCATTTATTGTGGCAAAAAGAAACTCAAAAACATAATCTGAGAAATCAACATATGAGGGTGAATGAGGTTTACGATGGGCCATTTGATCATACCCAAATTGGAGAGGTAATCAACACATCGAATATACCTCCATTGAGTGTGAATCTATATTGGTCTCAACACTAGAGTTTGCAATCAAAGAAGAAAGCATGGTAGAATCACCCAAAGAAAGAACTCAATCTCTTGTATGTTCAGCTTTAAAAGATGAGGTCACTCGAGAATGGCATAAAAATACTCTGGATTGCCAAAACCATTCTTTTCCTGTATGTATGGGCACCAAGTAAATTCCTTAATGATATCAAGCACTTGAAGAATATTTCCTTTGGAATTTTGATTATGCCATAGCCAAGCTGTGTAGTTATTCCCGACAAATTTGTTAGAAGAGGTAGCAGGAGAAGGACTTGGATTAGGTGGAGGAGCACAAACACTAAACCTTCCCTACAAACACAATTGAATGAAGGAAATCTTGACATAAGCTAAAATCTTATACTAACCAACAGAGATTTCAATTTTTATATGGTACACATCTAATTGCTTGTAGAGATTTCCCAAATATAACAGAGCTAAAGGGAAGTGCATACCTTACTAAATCTTAATGGCTACATGAACAATGACTAGACTAATTCCGTGATCAAGATGTTCTGAAAAGATATGTCGAGCTAGCCATATGACCAGAGAAGCTTCTAACTCATACTTGTGCTCAAGAAACTCAGGAGAGCTATTTTCACCTTTTATGGAATTAAAATTTTGGTGAAACATTCCAATCCAATTGGAGAACCGAGTCAACTTTGATCTTTCATACTCGCTTTTAAATAAATTAGAGAACAATTCTTTAATTTTCTTTTCTTTTTTAGATAACTCTAGAGAACATATGTTATATTTTTGAAAACATGAAAGTTCAAGAAGAACGTTTACATCCTCAAGAGTGAAGATGAACCCTCCCCAAGTAGTAATGATAGTGTGAGACACGGTACTCCATCTAGAAAGAATGGAATACCATGCCTCTATTCTCTTCTCTCTATGAATAGGAAGTTTGAAAGTAACTTGCACAACATCGTATACTCCAACCATAAAAAAGAGCCTTTTCATGCGAAGGTGAATCTTATTCACCCAACTTTCCCAACCTTGAATAGGTTGAAAATTTGAGCCAAACTTGGTCGGCGAACGTGGGAATTCTTCACACTCAAATCTAAACTTCATAATAGAGTTAGTCGGTATTTGAAATCTATTACTCGAACAGTCTTTGGAGCCAATACTTAGCCAAGAATAATTGTAGGAGGAGTTGGATAATTAGACATTTCATTCTTATGCATGCCTTCCCAAATTATCCCCCTTCCTTTATTATCGGATCGAACCAATTTTTAGGAATGGAAGGCGACACACCATATTTTCCAATGCAAATTTGGATTTTTTTTCTAGGAGGAGCTATCGAACCATTAAAAATATTTTCTCTTCCTATTAAAAACATGACAGCGTGTGAAAGATGTTTATAACTGATGTTCCCATTATTTAAAAAAACAAATACCAGTAGAATACAATTGTATTACACTTCAAAAATTTACTTTGCAAATGTCAAACTCCATCTTTTATATAAAATATGCTTGGACAATAGATGTATATGTATAATTTTTAAAATAAATTCCTTTATTGAAAATTTCTTAAGAAACTTTATAAAAACAATAACATTCTAATTATATTCTTTTAATGATTGAAAGCTATGTAGCATATTTATATAATTGTAAATAATTTTCTTATTACGTTTTCAAATATATAATATTTGAGGTAATCGTTTTGAAATATTTATTTGATAAAAAATATTTTTATAAAATATTTGATATGTTCTAAAATAATTTACTTGATTCGATCTTCTTCAACTTTCGAAAAGATCTTGAATAATATTGTACTATAAACTTGAGAAACTTGAAATTTGGAAAGAACTCAAGTCTCAAAATTTTAGTTTGCTTTATAAACCCTAAAGTATGAAAAGCTTTTAATGTTTAATATCTTCTTCTTCTTTTTAAGTTAAAGATTGAATGCTAATTGTTATCCTTGAACACGATGTGTATATTAATTTGTGTTGACTACAATTTTGTAAGGTTTTTTACGCCGTCTATGTATATTCCATATATTTATTTTTATTTTGATAAATACGATTTTTTTTCAAGAAACACTATGCCAGATTGTTCCCAAATTTTTAGGGAAACACTATCGTTAATTGTTTTCACTTTTTTAAGGAAACACTACAAAAGGTTATTCTAGAAACACAATGCTTGGGTATTCCTACTTTTTTAGGGAAACGCTATGGCATATTATTCCAGAAATACTATATTTAGTTGTTCCCACTTTCTTAGGGAACGCTATAAGTTGTTTCCTATTTATTTTGTGAAACAACATAACTAATGATTCTGGAAATACTTTGCTTAATTGTTCCCACTTTTTTTTTTGTTGGAATACTAATAGTTATTCCCAAATTTTTAAGGAAGAGCACTAACTTGCTACTCCCAAATTTTTAGCAAAAAGCAAGACATGTTGCTTTTCTCAAATTTTTCGGAACAACTTTTGCACGCTCTTCCCAATTATTATTATTATTATTATTATTATTATTATTATTATTATTATTATTATTATTATTATTAGCTTATTATTCTAAAATTTTTATATCTAGCTTTTATACATGATTTTCTTTTCGTTCTCTTCCCTCATAAAAAAATTTCATGTTGGGGGCAACAAAGTGAGAAATTCAATATTTTCTTTTCTTTTCTACATAACATGAATTTATTTTATTTTTAAGTATATAATTGTTTTATTTATTTATTTTTACTACATTCTTCTTGCATGATAACTTCTACTAAAAATTTTGTTGTAAGGGGCAAAATGTAGATACTCAATTTTGGTTACTAACATTTTATCTCTTCCTTGAAATAAAGAATATTATAATTCAAGAAATTGTACTACCAAGTGTATCTATTATAGAGAAACAACTCTTGTTTAGAATAGTTGTTATTCAAAACAACTGTTATTCAAGAATAACTATCCAAAATAGCTATGTTCAGAGGGCTTTAGTTAGAACAACTGTTGTCCAGTGTAGTTGTTATTTAGGAACAACTCTTGTTTAGAATAAATAAAGTTCGAAACAACTCTTGTTTAGAATAATGACGTTTCAGCAATAACTATGTTTAGAACCATCATTGTTTCGAACAACTTATATTTAGAACAATTGTATTTTTCCAAAAGAACCATTATTCAGGAAAAACATTACCAAGAAAAACATCACCACATAACAATTCTTATTTGAAACAACATTTACATTGAAAACATTACCATTGTCCTACGTTTCAAAAGATATTCCGTGAAAGATGTGTCACATGTTACCACATCATTAAAGTAGAAGTGAAAGTAGCCCCGAAATATGATAGGGTTCGTAGGTTATCTTTACTCTTGGGATATTCCAAAGACCTTGGCTTGATGGATCAAATATGGAGGTAGTTAACAGCTTTTCTTCTTAACATTTTCATGTAACACTAAGTTCTTTTCTCTCCTTTCAAAAACATAGTGAATTCTTCTTCACTATTCACATCACCAACAAAATCTTTCACAACTGGTGAAAGAAGTTTTGACATTTTCAGCTTTTTGAATTCTTAAAGGATTTTCTTTGAAATTCTACCAATTTACTTTTTTTGTTAATCCTGATCGGCAACCATATTTCTCCTTTTTTTTTTCACCTTACCAACTATCACCTACCGTAGTGTTCAATGTTACCAAATCTGTTTCAGCTTTTTTTCTTCACCTTTTTGTACATCTCGTTCACTTATTTGCAATATTTCTTTTATCGGTGAAAAAAACCATCTGCAACATCCCATCATCAAAACTTTAAAAATATATATAGACAATTTTGAGGTGTTCCCTCGTGCGTTGAGAGTCTTGAAATCCCTGTGAAGCCACTTGTTAAAAGACTTAAAAGTACTCTTTTCCACGCACCATAAATACCCAGCCTAATCATCTCATAGTTGCGCAGGTTTTCACCAAATCTGACCTTCAAAACTGCTGCTATAATTTGAGATATTCATTCAGGTTCAATCTTTCCTCATACAAGCCCCTCCCCACCCCCGCTCTCATTTGTGGTGAAAAGCATAAATAGTTGCTTTTGCGTATAACTATAGAAAAGAACCTTTCCTCCACTAGCTTATTCCTTTTACATCCATCATCACCATTTTCAAGCCCAGCTTCTCTGCAACACGAGACACTCCCTTTTGCCTCTTCTTGGTCTTAATTTTCTCTTAAGCTTGGAAAGACCACTTTCTTCTACGGGTCGCCGCATATTTGACAATAAAAGGTATTGCGCGTCAAAGGAAATATGTGGGCTTATTGACTTATTATCTTTTCTGCCTGTTACATGCTTTTATAGGATAAATATAGCTAGAAAGCTAGCTCTGGTTGGTTACTTGCTATGGTTTTGTTTCTATATTATCCCCAAACTCCTTTCTCTTTTTCCCGTTTCGAAGCAGATTTTGCAACTGGTTGTGTTCTTCCACTTTTGCAGGGTTTAAGATGAAACTTTCTATGTCTGCCAGCAAACTAGTACAACCCCGAGTGAATTTGGGGCTCAACCTGGAGACTATCTTCCGCAGAAAGGATAAGGTGGTGTTTGTAATGGGAGCAACCGGCACCGGCAAGTCCCGTCTGGCAATCGATCTGGCCACCCATTTTCCAGCTGAAATTGTAAATTCAGACAAAATGCAAGTATATAAAGGCCTTGACATACTAACTAACAAAGTCACTGTAGAGGAGTGCCGTGGGGTTCCACACCATTTGCTAGGCATAGTAGACCCAATCTCCAATTTCACATCCATGGATTTCCAGCATCATGCTTCACTTGCTGTTGAATCCATACTTGCGGAAGGCCGGCTCCCAATCATCGCCGGTGGCTCCAATTCATACATCGAGGCATTGGTGAATGATGACCCTGAATTTCAATTAAGATACGAATGCTGCTTCCTATGGGTTGATGTGTCATTGCGCGTGTTACACTCCTTTGTGTCGGAACGGGTAGATAAGATGGTGAAAGCAGGCTTGGTAGATGAGGCGGAACAAATGTTTGATCCAATGGCTGATTATTCCCGAGGGATTAGGCGTGCGATTGGGGTCCCCGAATTGGACCAATATTTCCGTGCTGGATCAATTCTTGATGCCAACATTCGAGCTAGGATGCTTGACACGGCCATTTCAAAAATCAAGGAAAATACATGCACTCTAGCTTCTCGCCAGTTCCATAAAATCTGCCGCCTTTATAACCAACGGAATTGGAGAATGCACCGGATTGATGCCACCGAAGTTTTCCTAAAGCGTGGCGATGAGGCCGATGAGACATGGGAGAGACTTGTTGCGGGACCAAGCACCATGATAGTGGACAAATTCCTCTTTGAAAAAAATCGTGTGCCCACCATTTTGCCGTCTACCGCCTCATCATCGGTCCCTATCGCCGCCGTAGCAGCCGCATCCCGTTAAAGGTAGGACCCGCAGAATCTCACACATGCAAATGATGTCCCACGTGGCATCACGCCACATGGCAGGCTGGCATCCTATACCTCTCTCTCTCTACATATTTTTTATCTGAATTTGTTTTTGAATGATTAGTCAATAGTCATAATTAAAAAAATAAAGAAAAAATAGTTTATGGGTTGGAGATCGGAGAAGTTATAGTTGTAGACGTTGCTGCGAGCCCGGTCGTTAAACTGTGTACATTTGAAAGCCGTACAATGAAGCATTCTAGAAATCCAGGCAGGTTGCTTTGTTCCGTACTTGGGTGCGGGCGCCTGCATGTATCATCATGATACAGGAGACTGTCTTCTGTGGGGTCCAAGCATCTGTTCATATAAAAAGTCTAATAAGCCATGGGTCCCAAGTCCTTGTGTGCGCTACCCCGTAGTGGCATTTTAGTCTCTTTAATCTTTTGAGTGTGACATGACCTGTGTAACTTTTTTGCTTTCTTACATATGATAACAATTATAATACGAAGAAATGAATGGAATATCAAAAGCTGTCCATCTTTAAGAACCCATTGATTGCTTAATCAAAGTACCTCTCATTCTAGATCGGACGGTTTTGGAATCTTGAAAATTTAAGAGACCTTTAAAAAAAGAAAAAAAATCCCTAGCTTTGATGGAGAGAGTATATGCTTTTAATTGACATTTGATGGACATCATCGGCTATGATTGAACATTTCTATGGGATTCTTGGTAAAAGGATAAGGGCCACGACAATTGCATTTGGGTCAATGCAGAAGCCCTTGTCCTCCTCAATGCCATATTCCAATAAATATAATATTTTTGCTTTATGGCTTTTCAAATGAGTAATGGTACCATATTACATATCTATTTTGATTTTAAGGTAGTACGAAATGATATATTGACAGTGTACAGTTTTGTTTTAATTTTGATTTCTCTTTAACTTTCATTGATACAATAGGTTTGTATAGGATGATATAAAACTTTATTTTAAAATTTTATATTTAAATTTAAAATAAAATGTGATCGTTAAATTAATTTATTAAACTTAATTCATAATTTATAATATTTTAAATATATTAATATGTTTGGGTTAAATATATATATCAAACAAAATTATATATGCTTATTTAAAATTTGTGCTATGCACGAGATATACTTATCAATCATGAATTTGATAACATATAATAATACAATCATAAAAATAAATTTAATTAAGATAAATTTGCTTACCAAATGTCACAAATAATGATTAAGAAGATGTATCAAAGCGAAATTTTAATGCTAAAAAATATTATTATTCACTGCAAAAATATATAAAAAATATTAAAATAGTTAAATGTCGGATTCAGGATCTATTCTTTTTGGGTCCATTCTGATGTATTGTTAGTTTAGTCAAGCACATCTATGTCTCTATTTTTTGAGAGTCATCCGCTTCGATGTCCAAGACAAAGCATCTTCTCAATTGGACTTGATAGATAACATATTAGTCTTTCAATCAGTTTGCTCATTTTCGATTAGACTAAGGACATGTTTAGGTTCGTCTACTAATACAAGTTGTCTTTCCGTATTACAATCCGACCACATAATATCGTTAAGTATTAGTTTAAACATTAGACAACTAGTGAGTTAATATTTACTTCTATTTTTCTTTGCATGAAAAAATAACATGATGACATTATACAAATTATATTAATGTAATCCATGAATTGTTTTATTAACCACTATGTTCGAAAAAATTACAAGTGTACATAGACAAAAGTACTACACTTAGGGCACCAGATCCAACATCCCCCTCATTTGTCACTCAATTGTAATCCTTTATAGTAATTGAATACTATTGAGAGCCTTTACTCAAACACTTGTCGTGCTTTTGCTTTCTTGTGGCTTTTATGGTCTTTCGTTGCTCTTTCATCTTTGAGTTGTTTACACTTTATTTTCGGTGCCTTGGATAATTTTCATTGTGAATTCTCACTTTGCAAGAGTTAAGCTGACTTAGGATTTGAAACCAAGATTTAATAGCTTGTTTTCAATGGTTTTGGAACCCTGTTTACCAATGATTGAGTCAGTAAGTTTTAATATTTAATATCTATTAGGCTATTATAGTGTTATATGAAATTTTGGTTTGTTAATTTGATTGATTGGATAATCTATTTTAGTATAGGGATGAAATCATAAAGGTAGTAAAAGTTAACCATTATGAATATCTTTCGATAATGGTAGTATGATAATCAATTAGGGGCTGAATTAATAATTCAACCCTTATTGTAGTTAATGGTAGGACAAGTGTTGACTTTACTTTACTTGTGATAATGTTAATCTTAATTAATGATTAGATTAGACATATATATATATATATACCATAACATAATGGATAGAGGGAAGAAAAAATTTAGTTTCTTTCTTTCTTTCATCTTCTTCATCATCGTATTTCTTCTTTGTTAAGCTAAGAAAACTTGGCCAAGTTTTGTGATTTTGCATGGTAAGCTAATTCAAGTCTGTTTTGCTTGAATTTGATGTTTTTGTGATTGTTGTGCTTCGATCTAGTTAACAATAGTACTCGATTACAAAACTATTGAAGAATTCATGATATTACCATTGTTGAATGCTAGAAATTGTGGTGTTAAATGTATAGATTAGATGAAAAGTTAGAAAAAAAAGATCATTTGGTAAAATGAGAATTTGTTAGTTTTGAATAGCAGGACTAAAGTGTAGACACTTAGAAATCAACTTAAGATTTCTATAAACATTGCTATAAAGGGCTTGACTGTTTAAGTGCTGGGTTTAAAGGAAGCTAGAGTGATGGAAATGAACTGACTTATGTGTTTCATAAGCTGATGAATGATGTTGGTTAATAAAAATTGAATTAAAATTATGTTATGGACCAAGATTTGAATCCGCCAAGAGAAGATTGCGGGAAAGGAAAAGTTGTTGAGTGGACTCTATTGTGGCGAGTTATCATTCTGCCAGGTAAGTTGATGCGATCTTGGTCTCGGTGATAAGTCGAGTCATTGATGTGCCCGATCATTAAAATGGAGAAGTATCGCTCGATCTTGAAATATGATGGAAACTAGGCTAAGTTTAGATGATGGTAACAAGGATAGGCTCGAAATAGTGAATATTGAGGAATTATAGGTTCGGCTAATCAAGAAAATAAGTAAAGGAAATGGTTGGTGAAAGATAGAAGTGAATGGGCTTAAAGATCAAGAGTGAACTAACACTATAGTTGAGTGTCGACCCGAAACTTATAAGACCTTAAGGTGGTTTACGGAATGGATAGGATAGAACCTTGACCCGTTACTTAGTAAAGTAAGAACCAAAGGTATAATCGGGGTGAACGCCACACTCGGGGTTGAGTGATAAGTTCAAAGAAACAAGGTAGACTCCACTAGCTATGATAGATAAGTCAGCTTGAGTCTAAAACGAAATAAGTGTAACACCCAAAATCTGGTCTAAACGTTATGACCGAATCTGGCGATTTTACATTGTAACACCCCTTACCCGTATTCGACGCTGGAATAGGGTATGGGGCATTATCAGAACACATACACTTATAAACATGTTAAACCGAGTTATAAAATTTTATTCAAATTTAAACTCTTCAAATTTTTAACATGCTTTTATAAATCTTCACGTTATAACTTCAAAATACTATATTTGTAACAAATAGGGCTTATGAGACCCAATACATACTCATGCAATTCAATACTTCATTTCCATTTCATTTAATTCATGATTCTCATTTTCACGATTCAATCCAATTTCTCAATCCAATATACATTTCAATACCACAATAATTCATTTAATTCAAATCATATCATTTGCAATTTCTATTTAATTCACGTACAATTCAATTTCATTAAGTTCAATACTAATACATATTTATCGTTTCACTTAATGTCCACTTTTTGCATCATTTTACACTTCAAGCATGAACCTAGTATTTCATTTCCTTTCCACTCCCGTTTCTTATGCATAACACACAAGATATAAACATTACACTCAACCATAGTCGCAAGCTAGTCTTTTTGAAGACTAACCACATGATAAACCATTTTAATAAAGATTACAAACTTTAAACCTTACCACCCTTTTATGATCACAACCATATTTTCATCTAGACATTTACCATCTCAATGCATAATTTTATAAATTTAATGTGGCGTAATCTAGCCACAACTTGGCCAAAGCCAAAGCATACACACCAAACATGCTAGCCAAATAAACATATAGTATAAGCATTATAAGCATGGATAAGCACCACATTTATTTATGTATCAAACTTATCAACATGAGTTAATTCATAAACCATTTCTAACATTGCTACATACCAAATCATATACCAAGTATACCACATACACATACTATGAAACTTTATTTTCTCACATGAATTTAACTATAACTAATAATGCACAATTATAAACATCATTTCTTTTTAATCGTTTATCGATTATAATAAAGCATATGGCCAATTATACACAAATCATTCATATGTTCTTCCAATTTTCCTCCTCCTCCTCTCCATTCCACATCCTTAATGTGTATAACACACTTAAACAACATTAACTACAATTTCACTATTCACTCACATGTATATTCAAAGCTGTCTATTCGAGTCAGAGTTACTAAATTATTTTTACCTAGAGCTACAGAACTCCAAATTATGATCCGTAAATTTTATCCAAAACTAGATTCACATATGTTCTTACCATAAAATTTTTAAAATTTTTGGTTTAGCCAAATAGTACAGTTTATTCTTTAAAGTTCCCCTATTTCACTACTCAACAGTTCTGACCTCTCTTCACTAAAAATTAATTATCTCATTGTACAGAATTCGATATTGTTTCCGTTTGTTTTTATTGAAAACAGATTCATTGAGGATACTAAAAATATAAAATTTATCCCATAATTATTTTTGTACAGTTTTTGACAATTTTCCAAAGTCAAAACATGGGATTCCGAACTCATTCTGAATCTGTCTAACTAAACTTCAATTATCTCAAAATATATAACTCTTTTTCTTACTCTGTTTCTTTTATGTGAAAATAGACTCATTCAGCTTCAATTTCATATATTATTTAGCCTCTAATTCAATCTCCACCATTTTTGGTGATTTTTCAAATTCACACAACTGTTGTTGTCTAAACTGTTTTATTACTAAATGTACTCTTTCATAATTTCACTTTTTCATTTTCAATCACAATTCAATTAAAAATTCACTTTTCCATTTCTAAGTCGATATTCAATTCAATTCCACACCTATATTCATTATTAAATTACACTTAGTCAATTTCCCGATGAACACTTCAGAATAATAACAGATACTCGGTGGATTCAGCACATAGCAACCACCTTATTAATCAATGATGTCCGGTGGAATCATCACATAGCAACCACCTTACTAATCAATGATGTTTGGTTCACATAGTAGCCTGCACATAGTACTACACATGTGACTGTTACCATCCGATACACGCAGTAGCCTGCACATAGTACTACACATGTGATCGAAACTATCCGGTACGCATAGTAGCCTGCACATAGTACTACACATGCGACCTATCATTCCGGTACACGTAGTAGCCTACACATAGTACTACACAGGTGACCATCACTTTCACTTTTACATAGTGGTCTACACACAATCCGTGCCACACATGTGATCATTTCTATCACTTCATTTGTATCCCTTTTTATTCCAAAGGTTCATTCGGGAATTTTTTTCACTTTTTCTCACTTTTCTTTTTATCGATCAATTTCAATTTCTTGTCTTTCTTGATTTATAACAATACATTTAACTTATATGACCTTCACACTATTCATTCCAGTCCAAAAATCATACTTTGGCAAAATTACATTTTTGCCCCTAAAGTTTCACAAAATTACAATTTTGCCCCTAGGCTTGTACAATAATTTTTATTCAATTTCCTTGCATTTTAGGCCTAGCTGCACCATTTTCATAACTATATCAGTCCACAATACTCACTTATTCACACACTTGTGACATATTTTATAACTTTTATAAATTAATCCTTTTAGGCATTTTCATCGAAAATTACTTAGTACAAATCGTTTATCACACTCAAAACATTCATATTCTTCCATAAAACATCAAAATACATGCATACCATTCATGGGTAAATTTTTAAACACAAACCCTAGTTCAAAACAATGGTAAAAATAGGTAAATTTTGTTACGAGGATTTCAAAAACGTAAAAATCATTAAAAACGGGGATAGAATGGACTTACAATCAAGCTTGGAAGCTTGAAAAACCCTAGCCATGGTTCCTCCATGCAATTTTCGGCCTAGGGGTTGAAGATGGGCAAAAATTGGCTTTTAATTTTGTTTTTAATTCATTTTAATAACTAAATAACCAAAATGCCCTTAAAGAAAAACTTTGGAAGCATGCCTAACCATACCCATTTTTGTCCACCAACTTAACCAATGGTCTAATTACCATATAAAGACCTCAAATTTAAAATTTCATAACAATTGGGCACCTCTAACATATAGAACTCAACTTTTGCACTTTTTATAATTTAGTCCTTTTGGCTAAATTGAGTGCCCAAATGTCAAAATTATCGAACGAAATTTTCACGAAATCATTTTGTGAAATCGTAGACCATAAAAATATAATGAAAATATATTTTTTTCTAGTCAAATTTGTGGTCCCGAAACCACTATTCTGACTAGCCCCAAATTCGGGCTGTTACAATAAGAGAGTTGAAAAACTCACAAAATTTTATAAACATTAATCAAAGGTTCAAAAGTCCTTACAAAGTGAAAATGAACACATATTTATAGTCTAATCCTAAAGTAGCCGAATAGGCAAATAAAGATGCTGAATAGTCAGCAAAATTAAAACAAAAGGAGCTGGAAAATTCCAAGAAGCCTCCTTGAACATCCTTGGGAAATTTCATGCATGAAAACTTAAATGGACATATTCTAGATGAAGTCCATTCAGCTGGACATTAATTGGAATGTTGGTGAGCTGAATGTCTTGGTTCAACCAAATAGACTAAATGCTTCTTAATTGAGCTGCTTGGTGGAGCTCAATGGACTTGAGTTTAATGAGCAATACAAAGCATTGCAATGGTCCTTCTAGTGTGAAGGGATGAATATGAATGGTTCCCTAGTGTGAATACTCAAAACTGATTAGCCATCCAATGTGAAAAGCACCTCTAGCAATGTGAACATCTTAAGTTGCTGCCTTGAAAAGCTGGACAGTCAGCTTGAGGAGAGAAATCATCAATTCCTTTGGCTAAATAAATGCTTAGGAAACCTCAATCATCAGCAGCCTTTCTTTAATTCTTCATTTATACCGTCCATGCATGTACCTTGTACCAAATAAATGCAGCAAATTAAATGATATCAAGACACATTAAAATTCGGTTGCACAAGACATATTAACACACACATTAAATCGGCTGGAATTAGGACATATTAAAAAGGTGCAATAAGCTGAACAAATTAAATATGTGCACTAACTAAGAGAAATTAAAAACATGCATTAAAACAAACATATTTAACATGCATAATTAAAATGTCCAGATTTTAAACCAATTAAATACTAACAATTATTTTGAACTGAATTAACTAATTAAACTATTTTATTTAATTTAGTCCAGCAACTAATAAATGTATAAATTAAAACCAAGCTGAGTTTGAGCTTATTCGAGCTCTTGGAGCTGGAAACGAGCTAAACGAGCTCAACGAGATGGAATTGAACTAATTCAGCTCGCATGGGTTTGCAAACAATGCTTAGGGAACTGGTCCAAAAGTGTGCCTGGGACATGGTCGTATCATAAGTTCATACAATATGAACATTTTTTTAACTTTCTTTCCTTTTGTTCTTAAATTGTATAAGTGAAAATTTGGTAATTTAGATTCGGTTTGTTAAATTTATAGAGGAGAAGCAATTTATTATGTTGCAAAGGAATGTGAATGAAATTACAAAATGAAAGCATCCCGACGAGCTTGGTAAAAGACTCATACACACGGTTACATGTTATTTCTTGATGATTCCAAGATCCAACATTTGTTGCGGACTCGAAGATACATGTGACACAAATTTAGTCTAGATTGGTAATCTGATGTCATTTTAGAGGTTTAGCCTAAACTGGTAACCTTACATGTATATACAGTCTTGGCCAGACTTTTATTATGTCGATAAAGGTTTAGCTCGGATAGGTAACTTGACACCTCTGTATGTGATTAGCTTGAACGAGCCTCTGATGTGAAATGTACCTGTGTTTTGAGTTATTTTACGATGTTCATCTGGTAATATAAAACATATGAAATGTGAAATTTGCAAGTTAAGGAATGAAGGGAAATGAAAGGTATGAGAATGAATTTGATATGAAGAGTGCTATTATATCATTTTGCTTACTCGATATACTGTATGTAATGAAGTATATGCACTTACCTTGTTGGCAAATTATGTTGGCAGACAGGTAAATTGTGTTTTGGTATTAAATTATCATATAATTATGTGTGATGTAAGTAAACTATCAAATTTCAATGAGCTTATTGAAGTATTCTAAATATGTACGCCTAGATTACATTTATCTTGTATATTTTGAATGTTCAAAGTGCGCAGATTGGATCAGTAAGAAGTTCACACTATCCGCTAGAATTTGTGGTAGACTCTTGATTTATTAGAGTCGATCTAAGTTGTTGGGACCACCGATACGCCTTGTGGTGCAATGGAAAAAATATTCCGACAATCCACAACCATTGATCCATGTACGAGGACGAAATGAGTTGAAATAAGGTTGAAGATATACCTTCTTAACCGAAAATGATGAAAGGATGTTGCTGATTCGATGTCAATTCCAAGGCACAACGAAAACATTTTGACCTCTACGAAGTCAACTTAGTACTAATACGAATGGAAAAACTCTCTTGGAATTACTCTAGAGAAAAATCTCCCAAAACGACTGCTAGACCTTTTTTCTCAATTTTCTTTTTAAAACACACTTGCACTAATTCAAGATTTTGCTATGCATATATTGAAAATAGAATCAATCCTATAGAGAATATAGTTATAATAAGATAGATATATAAAATACAGACCCCAACCCAATAACTATGTTTAGAAAAGAACCGTAGGTATAGATGATCCCAACCCATTTTCTATAGAACAGGCTAAAGAACAAAAGGTATCAAGAAGGAACTCTGACCCGTTACCTATACAATGGTAAAAATCAAAGGTATAAGGGTGATTGCCACACTCCAGACTGAGATGAGAAGGGAAGTGATAAGATCGAGATAAGTTGAACGGCAGAGGATAAAAATCTTGATAAGTTTGGGATGTTCAAAAGAACAAAAGAGAATAACTCTCAAATGTTATTAATTGATCAAATTTTTTTAAAGCTTACAGATGAAAAACTTGATGTGATCTCGGTCACATCATCTGATTCAACAAGAAGGATCAAAGATTGGGCCAAGTGTGAAAGGCCTAAATGTAAGATGAAAACATTCAAACCCTGTAACAGCCCATTTTCAGTGAAATCGAAAAAGTGGTTTTGGGACCACAAATCTAAAATGAAAATATTCATTTTATTATTATTTTAATTCTTACAGCATGTTATTAGAGTCATGAAAATTTTGTTAAGAAATTTTATCATTTACATGTTTAATTGGATGAAAAGGACAAAATCGCGTAAAGTATAAAAGTTGGGTTCTAATAGCTAAAAGTGTTTAATAGCTATAGATATTTAAAGTAGAGGTATTTATATGGGAATTAGACCATTAATATGTTAGTGGATGATAATGGCTTGGCATTTGTGTAAATTTTAATGTTTTTAAAGGTTAAATTAGTAAATAGATAAATAATGATAAATTAAGTAAAATAAAAGATGGCTATCATATTTTTCCATCCTCCACCACCGAAATTAGACCTAGGAAACTCTATGGAAGGAGTTTGAACATTCGACCATCTTTCCCCCTGTAACGCTGGGGTTTGTGCAAGTGTACACAGTCGTTATCAAGTAATAAGTTAGTATCGAGTTATCGTCTCCACATGGATTGTATTTGTGCTAAGTCACTTTATTTGTAAAATTATATTAATAATTTGAAAAAATAAAAACAAAATATAGTTGAGAAGTGCTATAAACTAGATGCAATGATTCCTAATGTAAATTATCCTAATATGCAGACTATATGAATGAAATAGATTTTAGTAAAATTAAACAAAATTTGAAACAATTATAACATAAATAAACTAGGACAATTACTTTAATTAAACTTAATTTATTATCATCATGCTTAATAATATTCGAAAAAACATTCCATGGCAACTCGATCTTTCATGAGTTTTGAAAACCAAATTAGGTCCTTCCGGAATCCTTTACTTAGTAAATACGCATTTTACTGATCCTTATTTACTAAGGGTTTCTTAGCATTCGTGTGAGGTAACAGGGATGTGTTAGGTTTGAAACAATTTAATCACACAAATCTAAAAACTATGCAGATAACAGAGCCTGGTTAGGGTTGTTATGCAACCTACAATTCAATCGGGTTAGGATCTAAATTGAGCATGCACATTTCAATTATGCACCCATTAGCCTTCGTCTGGTTAGGATCGCTCAACTAATTCAGGTGCATTTCAATCACGTATGAATGAAATACAGACTTGATTTTAATTGAAAACATGATCGATTGAGGCACAAACATTATAAGCATGAATCACATAAATATTATTTAATCAAAATAATCATCCTAGCTTAAATAAAATTTAAGCTATCATTGTTGTAAACAAGAACATAGAACTCATAGAAAACATCTTTAAATTAAATTAAAGAAAAGAAATATTAAACCCAATTCAAAGTGGCTGTCACCCAAGACTCTGACTGACGAGGCTCCTTTGCTTCTTTGAGTTGCTCTTTTGCTGATGGTTCTCCAAGGTAGCCCACCAAGGGCTCTTTAAGAGGCTAATTTGCTAAAATCCTTATGCAAGGATGATGATAGGTGTGAGAGCTAAGAGAGTTGAGAGAGGATGAGAGATGAGAAGGATGAGGGATAAGGGATGATTGAAAAAGTGAGAAATAAGCTCTAATTTATAGGTGAGGCAAGGGAACTAGTTTACTAAAATAAAGAGTGTCCATCCTTTGAAACCTCCTCCAAGAGTGCCCGGCCATGAATTGAGAAAATGTGGCTGATTTTTCCTTGATTTTTTGGTCAATTTGAATGCCACAACAACTCAGGACTAAGACTCGGTCTCTAGCAAATCTTTAGGTAAATCTCTGATTTCTTTAACTCTTTAAGGGCCTTATGTAATTAAACCAACAATTGGTTTATAATCAGCCATGTGCAGCCAAAAATTGGGTTGACTTGGTCCCCACTTTGGACGGTTTTGCAATTAGAAGAAAACTCTCAGACTTGTCAAAAATAGCAGATAGTTTAGAGGACCAAATGAATTAATTTAACCACTTTAATTAATCAATTTACTTAATTAATTAAAACCAATTTTATTAATAAAATATCTAAAATGAATTATTAAAATATAACATTATATTTTATTATTTAATTTAATCATGCATGACCCACTTCATAGGTTAAAAATATAATATGCTTAAATTAATATAAAATAAGTCATTTTATGCATGAAAACTATATAATAAAACATAAAATCACATTTTAATAATTTCTATGTCCTAATTTTATATTTTCACATATTTCATTAATTTATTAAACAATTACTTGGTTTTAACAACAACTTTAAGTAAAAAGGGGATGAATTATATAGGAAAAATCCTATATATTTTTCCTGTTACACACCCCCAAACTTAAATCATTGCTCATCCCGAGTAATGTTCGTGCACAGCACAAGGTCTTACTAAGGCAAATTTTGCTAAGAGTGTAAGTAGCATCAATCTTCGTCTCATAATCATGCATCAACAAATTCATGCTCATAGATCTTCTTTATTAACAAGTAACTCATATACAAACATTTTGAGAATTTTATTCTAAGTTTCAAGATATGCCAACATGAATCATAGTTTGCATGTATGTCACAGCCATAGATAATATTCTTCATTCAACACAATTTCTCATCAATCAAGCAAAAAATAATAAGGCTTATTTATGATCTTCATATGTTGAACTTAATACTTCCTCTCCACTAATGTAGGTGACATAATCATCAAATCAATAGGTCTTTTATAAGGTTGTAATGGGGCTTGGTTTAAAGGTAGGGATTTTAAGGATGGGACATTCCGGTTTCAAAAATCTTAACCTTTAACTTTCCTGGATTTCTCGAAATTCAACCTTTTTCTTCAAGTGAACCTTTGGTACACCACCAAACTTATTTTGAACTCAAGCTCATATATTTTTCCTTTTTGAAGACTAGGCAAACTTTTCTTTGCTCTTTCTTTGTCTTTGTGATTTTTTTTTAACATGAGTAGATACATCTTTATGAAAATTTCCTCAAATGTTGATTTCCAAGAGACTTAAGTTAAGATAGGTGCACAAAATTAGGATAATTTTAAAAAGATGGTAACCGGCTTATAATGTAGGTTCATTTCAAAAACAGGCCTTAAAGCTCAAAATTGTAGTTTCAAGGGTCTAATATCATAAGGTGGGCTTGAAAAGGCTAAAACGGTCCAAAGAAAAATGACGCCTATATCATTTTAGATTTTTATGTCCCCTTGGATTTCGCCTTAAGAAAGTTACTAAGTCAATTCTAAAGATATCAACCTTCATGCATGTCAAGAGAAACTAAGTTTTCATGGCAAACATTACCTAAGACTAAGATCATCAAAACATTCCATTCTTCACGATAACATACAGTCACTCAGATAAAATCATCATTCATACTTGCATACAAGCTATCTTATTAAAAAAATTTCTCTAAACATTCATATATTAAAACATACTTATGAAAGAAATGATTGAAACATACTTGAAAATTTTAAAATTTGAGCAATTTATTTGCCTTACCCCCTTTCAAAAGAAGCAATGTCCTCATTACAAGAACAAAGTAATGAATGAAAACTGAACACCAGGTAAGGTTGTAAAGAAAGAGAGGTGAGTCATTGAGACTGCTTAAATACCAAGTCTTTCCTAATTACCCAATCCTAGACATGTTCATTCTCATTGCCACATCACTTAGTCTTTTTCTTTCTAAAGAAGTATTTATTCATGCTTGCTATGTTTTAGTTTGCAAAGATTAAATCCTAATTACTAAAGAAATAAATTCCTAAAGACCTAAAAAACAATTAAATAAATAACAAGACAAGAATCCCCCCTTTTATTTTTCTGACTCATTCCCCTTGTCTTCTTAGTTCCATCTTCGCTTGCATCGTCAGTATCTTCCATTCATGTCTCAATGATAACATCTGGGAACTCAGGAACAAATGTGTTAGAGATATTCTTCAAAGTATTTCGAATTGAATCATCTCTAATTTTTGCATATTTCCAATAAGTTTGTTGTTGGTTGTGCATGAACTTGCACATATCCATCAAAATTGACAGCTCCGATTTCTTTGAAGTACTTGCAGGAGTCGACATTGGAGTCGTAAATTATGGTTCAACACCTAGCTTGACTGGTTCTTCTTCTAACTCAACCTTAGGTTCAGGGTTTTCAGTTCCTTCAACTGGTTAAGGACTATTTGGTTCCTTATCAGATTCTTCTTCTTCAGTGTCTGTAACTAGATCAACTTCAGTTTCCGTTTTATTGGTTGACTCTTCAGTTTTTGGCTCAGTTGGTTCCTCTTGCTCACCTTGGTTCAACTCATGCACTCTTTCTACCAACCCTTCAAGATCATGACTTGTAATACACCCTTGAACATACTGCCCCTTCAGATTTGCTTGTGTTTTAACACGAGCCCTTAAGCAAAGTGAAGTGATTTATGATGGGAAATAAGCACTTCCTGCCTTCTTTTTAGCACAATCATGAATCTGTTTGAGGATAATTTTCCCAACATTAATGGATTTTTTTGTCAAGATTGCATATAACAAGAGCATCCGTTCCATCGAGATGGTGGATCTGTGTGAGATAGGAATAAAATTGTAGCGAACAAAATAAAACCGTACATTTGCTACTGGTTTCAAGTATTCTCTTCGACAAGAATAACTCCCATACTTTTGTTATAATCCATTGGGATCTCGAATTTATCACAACATCAAGCACTTGTTGAAGAAAATCTTAATTGATATTGCTCATCATAGGGTAGTACTCATCTTCTTCAACATCAGGTAAATTAAACAAATCATTGATAAACTTCAGTAGCATCTTGCGTAGTCAAATTAGCATAGAATTCTTGAACTAGTTCATCATCGAAAGGTGAATGGGCATCACAGAATCGTTCCCATTTGAGAGCATTGATTATCTTTCTAACTGGTACAGGAACAACCATCATATCATTGCTAAAAACCTTTTTTCGTCATCATAGGTTGATGCTTGAAAATTGAATCAAATCGCTCTTTCACTTCTTCATCAACCACAATTGGGTTTTTAGAAGTAGTCTTTGATGATCTATTTCTTTTGTGAGACATGGTGTGTTCTCAAAAATTCAGTAGAGTTTCTACACAAGAGAGAAAAGAGAAATAGACAAAGTTGGTATAACTTGCTACGGCAAAAATCTTGCGACAGCAAGGATGGTGCAGCAACGATCTCTTTGCGGCAGCAATAGGGAATTTTGGTAAAAAAAGAAAAGGACTAGGGTTTCTTTCGGGATTTGAGGTTGACGGCACAAAGAAGAGATTTAGGGATTTTTAGGGTGAAAGTAAATTGCTTTGAGGGATATGAAAATTAATAGAATGGAGAGGGGTTTATATAGGGAAAAATTAGGGCAACATGTAGCAAAAATTTAGCTACATTAAAGTTACTTGAGCAGCAAGTAATGGGTGTAATGGCAAGGCATAGATTTTTCCCTCCTTTTTGCTCTCTTGGGACTCAATCTCAGACTGTATCTTAAAAAAACTAATTAGTACTTGGGCCAAATTTGACCCCCTTTATTAACATAAAAATTTAAAATTTAAACTGAACAAAATGAAACTTAAAAATTTTAATTAGAAAATTTCTTCTTAACAAATTACATTAAATTAATTCCCAAGAAATGTTGGAGGGGTCACAGCGGTCCCGCTTAAGTTCCAATCTTCTTATACATAATTAATTAAATGTAATAAATTAAGAAAATAAGTTCTAATTATTTATTTATTTACACAATGAGTTCATGAAAAATTAAGGGTCTTTTAGTTTGAGTAAGGATTCAATTCGCTCAACTTCACCATCCCAGTAATGTTTGAGACATTGACCATTAACTTTAAATGCACCTCCATAATTGTCATATAATTCAATAACTCTATAAGGATAAACTCGGTAGATGGTATAGGGTCCTTTCCATTGGGATTTCAGTTTCCCAGGAAATAACTTCAGCCTTGAATTAACAACACCTTCTGACCTTCTCTCACCGACTTGCTTAAGATCAAAATTTAACTGCTTCAAAGCCCAGTGAGCTTTATTCTCCAATTCTAATGGCAAATGACATGTCTTTCCAAAGACTAACCGATAAGGAGTCATTCTTAACGGATTCTTGAATGTTGTTCGATAGGCCCATAATGCATCTTCGAGCCTTTGAGACCAATATTTTTTGTAAGGGCGTACTACCTTTACAAGGATACCTTTGATTTCAAGGTTCACTCTTTCAACTTGTCCATTAGACTGGGGGTGATAGGCAGTAGCAATCTTGTACTTCACATCATATTTGTCAAGCAACCACTTAAGCCATTTGTTCACAAAAAGAGAACCTTCATCACTAATAATAGCTCTTGGTGTCCAAAATTGTGTAAACACATGCTTATGTAGGAATCGCATGACTACCTTAGCATCATTTGTAGGGTATGCTTCAGCTTTAACCTACTTGGATTGTAACATCCTGAAATAGGGCCTAAACAGAACAGTGGTTGCAAAACCACAAATCCAAGATAGAAAAGTTTATTGTGATTAATTTTTATAATTTATCGATTGATTGGATGCATGTGTTAGAATACAGATAAGAAATTTCAGCGATTGCATGTCTGAATTGGATATTAGGGTTTAATTGCAAAAGTGGGTAAATATAAGCTTTAGATGATAAAGGATTTAATAGAAGTGCATAATTGAAGTAGAGGTCCTTAAATGGTAATTAGACCATTTTATTTTCATGGACAAAAATGGGCATGCATAGATAAAAATAACTGAAGTTTCAATGAAGGGCATTTTAGTCATTTGGTAATAAAAAAGAATTAAAAAGGGAAAGAGATGGCAAAATGTGCTCATCTTCTTCCGTAAGGGCTGAAACTTAAAGGGAATCCATAGCTAGGGTTTCTTAACTTTCTCAAGCTCATAGTAAGTGCATCCAAGCCCCGTTTTTAATGTTTTTTTTACATTTTTGGAGTCCTCATAGCTCGGTTCAGCTTATTCTACCATTAATTAATGTTAGGGTTCATATTTAGAAAAATAAACATAGATGAAATGTGTTTATTTTGATGTTTTATGGTAAAATATGAAGTTTGAAATTATGTTAAACAACTTTTGCTAGGCGATTTTAAGTGAAAACGAGTAAAACAACATAATCGGTAAAAATACCTAATGTTCATAAGTAAATGTTAGAGTGGGAATTTGATGTTGCCATAGAAGGGAAAGATGTTCAGCATATCATAAAACATATGAATAAGGGATGAAGTTTAATTTCCGAGCTTTGGGGAAAAAGTGTAAATATGCAAAAGTTTAGGGGCAAAATCTTAATTTTTGCAAAAGTTTAAGTCAATGACTATTTTTATGAATGTGAGTATTAAATAAGCTAAATTTGCTATTATAGATTATGAGGAACGAAATCCAGAATTAGACCGGTGAAAGAAAAAGGTTGAGGACTAAGTTGCTAGATTTGATCGTATTTTGTACCGAGGTAAGTTTACGGTAAATAAATGAAATATTTCAATAATAAATATTAATGTTTTTATTTTCCAGCAATTATGTAATTATTTCATGAAATTATTTAATGTTGAATCAAGTATGAGATGATAGAGAATCAGTGTTAAAAGTCCCGTTGAAATATTAGGAATGTATCGGATACAAATGTCATGACATTAGGGGAATGAGACCCCATGTAAGACTATGTCTAGGACATGGCATTGGCATTATTGAGGTTATGAGAGGTCTCACGTAAGACCATGTCTGGGACATGGTGTTGGTATCGAGATGAGAGGTCCCCCGTAAGACCATGTCTAAGACATGGCATTGGCACTGATATGAGAACTCTCATGTAAGACCATATCTGGGTTATGGCATTTGCAGTATAGGAAACATCCCATGTAAGACCATGTCTGGGACATGGCTTTGGCATGTTATTATCAGATAGGAGACCCGAGTATCCTTAGTATTCCAAGTGGTTCAACGGGCTAGTATATAGACTATGTTACATGAAAGTTCAGGTAAAAGCATAATAAATAGATTCAGGTGAGTTATAAGGGTTAAACACATTATAACCAATTTTGTAGCAACCCATAAGGCCGAACATTGACAAATTATTACATATCATATAACCTAACTAATGACTTAGCATCTCACTTATATTTTCAAGTCCACACATCAAGACTTATACCTACCATAAACCATGAATTATTTCAAGCACTCATTAGCAAAGCATATCCACCAAATTACACATAAACTCACCTTGACTGAGATCATACACACAAACAGAAGCATAGCAACCATGTTTCACAGATAATATGGCAAAGCTAAATTGCTAAAACCAAACACATAAAGCACTTGATCAAGAACTCATAAAAACCAAGCCTAATCCTAATGATCAAAGACAAGCCATTTTCGCATGGCTATATATATACAAGTCCCAAAATCAAATACTTCAACTATGCTATACATGCCATAAGCCCAAATTCAACTTAGTAAAATACCGAAAGAAACAGTCGATAGTGTGATAGAATTTGCTGACGGTCCCCAAGCTCGTAACGACTTCAAAATCTATAAAACAGAGGTAAACAAGAACACATACACAGTAAGATATTTAAGCTTAGTAAGTCATAAGCAAAAATATATATCAACTATTGTATATTAACACTAAGTTGACAAAACCGAATATACATGTTCTTCAAGTACAAGGTTATCATTTAAATCTCTCATACAAATACCATATGGCTAATTGTACAAATACACATGAACTTATTCAAATCTCACTATTAAAATCACATATACCACATTTGGCCGAATATACACAATCACATATGCATACACATAGTTCACATTTATAACTTTAGCATTTATACAATGAATTCAACAACCGACTTACCTTATTTTCACAACTTGGTATAAGTACATACCTAAGCCTTTTAATTCGATTTCACATTTGGTATTCACATAACATTGCCCGTTGAACCGTTTAGAATTAAAAAGGATACGCGGATAGTCAGAAGCTCGTACAATGCCAACGTCTCGGACGTGGTCTTACATGTAATCACATATCTATGCCACTGTCCCAGACAGGGTCTTACACGAAACAAATACGATTCCAATGTCCCAGACATGGTCTTACACGTAACACAAGTCTATGCCAACGTCCCAGACGTGGTCTTACAAGATAACATATATTGGAAATCCTATGTCATGACATATGTATCCTATCTATTCCTAGGGTTCGTACGGGACTTTCGGACGTTGAATCTCGATCAAATCGAACTCGAAATATAGCTCCTTTGCTTAATACACATTCGGCCACACACAAATATATTCACAAAAATTCCTTTCATCATGTAACATTTATATATTATCAAATTGAACGACATTTATATGCTTATAGACTTACCTCGGATGTTGTCGAACGGTTAAATCGACTATTCGTCTAGTTTTGATTTCCCCTGATCTAATTCTATTTGCTTCCGTTCTTGATCTCAATTTGCTTGAACAAAGGCCGAATACCTAGCTTGTTCTTTTCTTTTTCTATTCTTTTACATTCGTCTAGGAGAAATAAAAATAAAAAGATGATAATGGCTTTCTTTAATTTATGTTTGTTTTATTATAACATTATAATATGTTATTATTATTTTAACTTTTTATTTTTAATATATAAAAACCATATATTATCAATATGACGTCCACTACCTATTATTATTGGCTAAATTGCAACATAAAGCCTCCAAATTATAAATACAACAACAATTGGCACTTTCTTATTTAACCATCAAATTTTCATTTTACGTGATTAAGCCCTTTTCTCAAATTAAGCACACAAACAATAAAATAAATTCATGAAACCTTTACACATGTAAATTCACACATAAGTAACACAGAAAATAATATTAAAATATTTTTTAGACTCAGATTTGTGGTCCCAAAACCACTGTTCCGATTAGGGTCAAAATCGGGCTATTACAACTCCCCCTTAGGGATTTTCATCCCCGAAAATCTTACTGGTGAATATGTTCGAATAACGCTCTTTCATTGTATCCTCTGGTTCCCAAGTTGATTCCTCAACTCCGTGTTTATGCCACAATACCTTAGCCAAAGGAATTTTCTTATTTCGCAATTCTTTAATCTTGCAAGCCAGAATGCGAATCGGTTCTTCTTCATATGTCATATCGGACTTAATCTCAATCTTTGTCGGACTAATCACATGTGAGGGATTGGATCGGTATCTACGGAGCATCGAAACATGGAATACATTGTGGATCTTTTCTAGTTCAGGTGGCAATATCAGTCTATAAGCAACCGGCCTGATACGCTCTATAATCTCATACAGTCCAATAAATCTCGGACTCAATTTGCCTTTACGACTGAATCTATGTATTTTCTTCCACGGTGAGACTTTCAAAAAGACTTTATCTCCGATCTGAAACTCTATATCCTTTCTTTTCAAGTCTGCATATGATTTCTGACGATCCGGTGCTATTTTCAAACTATCGCGTATCACTTTCACTTTCTGTTCAGTCTCTTTAATCAAATCGACCCCATGTATCTTATTTTCACTGAGCTCAGACGAATACAATGGTGTACAACATTAACGATTGTACAAAGCCTCGTAAGGTGTCATTTTGATACTAGATTGAAAGCTATTATTATATGCAAATTCAATCAAAGGCAAGTATCGTTCCCACGTACCTTCAAACTCGAGAATGCAACATCTCAACATATCCTCAAGTATCTGAATGATTTCTTTGGATTGACCATCTGTTTGCGGATGGAAAGCTGTGCTAAAGTGTAATTTCGTACCTAAAGCATCTTGCAGTTTCTTCCAAAACTGCGATGTGAACCTTGGGTTTCTGTCCGAAATAATATAAATAGGCACACCATGCAATCTCACAATCTGAGAAACATATAATTCAACCAACTTATCAAGCGAATAATCTATACGAACCGGAATAAAGTGAGCCGATTTAGTCAATCTATCCACAATAACCCATATTGTATCTTTCTTGCTCAGTGTCTACGGTAAACCGGATACAAAATCCATCGTAACTCTATCCCACTTCCACTCGGGTATCATAATCGGCTGAAGTAATCCAGAAGGTACTTGATGCTCGGCTTTTACTTTTTGACAGACTAAACATTTCAAAACAAAGTCAGAAATGTCTCGTTTCATACCATGCCACCAGTAAAGCTATTTTAGATCATTATACATTTTCATATTACCCGGGTGAACAGATAACCAACTATTATGAGCTTTGTTCAATATCATCTAAATTAACTCTGAATTTCTCGGAACACATATTCAGTTCCTAAACCGTAAACAACCATTGGTATCAATTCTAAAATCGGATTCAACATTCGATTCACATTGAGCTCGCTTACTAACAAATTATTATCAACTTTCTGAGCATCACAAATTTGTTGAACAAATAACGGTCTTGCTTTTAATTCAACTATTATCGAACCATCATCAGACATAGCCATATACGCATTCATTGCATGCAAAGCAAATAATGATTTTCAACTTAAAGAATCAGCAACAACATTAGCTTTTCCCGGATGATAGTCAATAACAAGCTCGTAGTCTTTTAACAACTCTAACCATCGACATTGTCTCAAGTTCAGATCTTTCAGAGTCATCAAATACTTCAGGCTTTTGTGATCAGAATAAACATGATATTTCTCACCAAATAGATAATGGCGCCAAATCTTCAATGCAAACACAATAGCTACCAATTCCAAATCGTGCGTCGGATAATTCTTTTCATGCTGCTTTAATTGTCTCGAGGCATAAGCTATGACTTTACCTTCTTACATTAAAACACAACCCAGACCACTCAGAGATGTATCACTAAAAATGACAAATTCTTTACCCGATTCTGGTTGAACTAACACTGGAGCTTCGGTCAAAAGAGCTTTCAACTGATCGAAACTTTTCTGAAACTTTTCTGACCACTCGAACTTAACATCTTTCTGTAACAACTTCGTCATCGGTGTTGTGATCATAGAAAAACCTTTCAGGAATCGTCTGTAATATCCAGCAAGCCCTAGAAAACTCTGAACTTTAGAGACATTTCTCGGAGGTTTCCAATCAAGTATAGCTAAATTTTACTTGGATCAACCCGAATACCCGATGCTGATACAACATGGCCTAGAAAACTGACTTCGTGTAACCAAAACTCACATTTACTGAACTTTGCAAAAAACTGTTTATCTCGCAAAATCTGTAACACAAGTCTTAGATGTTCAGCGTGCTCGGTTTCATCACGGGTATAGATAAAAATATCATCTATGAATACTACCAAAAACCGATCTAGGTACTGTCTGGAGATCTGATTCATCAAATCAATGAATACAACAGGTGCATTAGTAAGTCCAAAAGGCATAACCAGAAACTTATAGTGTCCGTACCTCGTTTGGAAAGCAGTCTTCGGCACATAAAAGTCTTTAACTTGCAACTGATAGTAGCCTGATCTCAAATCTATCTATGAAAACACCGTAGCCCCTTTCAACTGATCGAATAAATCAACAATACATGGTAAAGGATACTTATTCTTTATAGTCACTTTATTTAGCTATCTGTAGTTGATCCACATTCTCATAGTTCCGTCTTTCTTTTTCACAAACAAAATTGGTGCGCCCCAGGGAGAGAAACTCGGTCGCACGAAACCTCTATCTATCAACTCTTGCAATTGAGATTTTAATTCTTTTAATTCCATAGGAGCTATTCTGTATGGAGCTATCGATATTGGAGTCTTCCCCGGAACTAATTCAATACCAAATTCAACTTCTTGAATAGGTGGCAAGCCCGGTAATTCTTCAGGAAACACATCCGGATACTCGCACACAACAGGTACTGATTCAATCTTTCCTTCAGTTACTTTAGAGTCGAGCACATAAGCAAGGTAAGCTTCACAACCCTTTCTCACATATTTCTGAGTTAACATTGAAGATATCACTACTGGTAACCTATTTAGATCATTAGATTCAATCCGAATAATCTCATCATTCTGACACTGCAAATCAATAGTCTTTCATTTACAGTTTACAACAGCATCATGCATGGTTAACCAGTCCATACCCAAAATCATATCAAACTCGTCGAATGGTAATAATATCAAATAAGCCAGAAAACATGAATCTTGAATCATCAATGAACAATTCTTGCACACTTTGTCAACCAAAACACACCGGCCCAAGGGGTTCAATACTTTAATTACAAACTCAGTAGACTTAACAGGCAAAGTCTTACTGAATACTAAAGTCTCACATACATAAGAATGAGTCGAACCAGGATTAATCAATGCAACAACACTAGTATCATGAAGAGTGAAAATACCAATAATAACATATGGAGATGAGGCCTCCTCACATGCACAAATAGCATAGGCTCTGGCAGGTGCATGAGCCTCAGATCTAACAGCTGTATCATTGGTCCCTCTTTGACTACCACTCACATTACCTGCATTTCTGGGTGGTCTACCTCGAGCTGCAGTGTTACCCGATCTCGTATTCTGTACTAGATTTTGCTCCGCCAACTCTGGGCACTCAAGAATATAATGATCCGTCGATCCACATTTAAAGCAAGCCCGATCATACAATCTGCAACTTTCGGGATATTGTTTACTGCAATGTTTACACTCCAATTCATTTCATCTGACATTACCCACACTAGCTACTGAGGTAGCTCTCGAGCTCATAGGTCATCTATTCCAATCCTGTCGTGAATACCCCGTAGTAGCCTTTGAATGGCTAGCATCACTTCAGAACTTCTTTGATGTCAACTGGAATGACTTACTGAATGGTCTTTTACGTGAATCTCTAACTTCAGAGTTAGCTTTCTTTTCTCTTTTATGAGCTCTTCAACTTTGCAAGCTTGCTCAACAAGTACCACGTACTCTTTTTTCTCAAGTATGCCAACTAATAGTTTAATGTCTTCGTTCAACCCATCTTCAAATCTTTTACACATCATAGCTTCAGTCGAAACACACTCTCGGGCATATCGATAGAGTCTTACAAATTTTCGCTCATACTCTGTCACAATCATTTGACCCTATTTCAATTCATGAAATTGTTTGCGTTTCTGGTCGATAAATCTCTGGCTGATGTATTTCTTACGGAACTCAGCCTGAAAGAATTCCCAGGTTACTCATTATTTCGAAAGCACCAATACTAGTGTATTCCACCAGTGATATGCAGTGTCCCATAGTAAAGATATGGCACATTTTAAGCACTCATCAGGGTTGCAAGATAACTCATCAAACATTCGAATAGTATTATCGAGCTAGAATTCAGCTCACTTAGCATCATCATCAGTGGCTCTAAACTCTTCAGCCCCGTGTTTTCAGATTTTATCAACAGAAGGCTTAAGCAATCTCAACGGATCACTCACTTGAGGTATAGAAGGTATCGAAGATGGATTAGTCAGGGGTGGAGGTTGTTGTGTAGCCGGATTAGTCCTGATATATTGAGTAAACCAGTCGTTCATCATTTTGGTAAAAGGCTTGTTTAGCCTCTCCCTCTTGGTTACTCGAGATTGGTCTAGAATCTCTGGCATTTGTCCCTTGCGCGGAGCAAAGGTATTTATACTCTCAACATCATCAGCTACGGCTCTATCGGGATCCATTACTATACGAAAACACATTTTTAGATGTCAGAAGTCATCACACTATCGCAGTATATAAAAATATGGAATGTATAGCTAAACTCCCACGCTCTACGTTAGTTCTAGAACTGACTAAACTGTAGCTCTGATACCAATCAAATATAACACCCCTAACCTGTATCCGTCACCAAATTAGGGTTACGAGGCATTACCGAACATAACAAAGTTCAGAACAGACATTTATTGCAAATCAAGTTTAGTAATTTAAAACTCATCAAAACACTTATCTTAATCACTTTTGAACTTAAATCTACTATATTACTTTCATTGGCATATTTTAAAAATTATTTAGATATATATATGCCATTACACATCATATACCAAACATATCATAACTATTTATCATAAGCTAATTATCAAACATCTCATTTTACAATCTAAGCATGGTCACATATTAAAATCAATTATTAACCACACAAAATGCAATTTTGGTTATCATACAAGATGGCCAAATATATTAATGGTTATTAACAAACATGATACGCATTCATATCCAAACAAAATGAATCATAACTCAATTTAGGTATCACTCATTTATACGACATTTATTTCATTGAAACTAACATGATTTAAAAATAAACTTACTTCTTTCCTAATCACCAAAACCATGCGCATATGACCTTAATATCTTAAGTCATTTTAAGCACAAATAACAACTACAATTATTCATAGTTCACATGCCAATTTTTATATGCTTTAATATGTGCCAAAATTTTATTCACATTATCAAGTTGAATTGTTTCTTATTTGGTCATTCTATATAACATTCAATACATAATATATATTTAGATAAATATACTATAAACCAAATGTCATGCTTATCTTTATAGTTCCAACGCCTTATTCATATATGCAAATACACTTGCATTATCAAAGAAACTAAACCTCAAACGACATCAACTTCATTTCATATATATGCCATTATAAACCAATTACTAAACCAACCACATATACAATTTGAATCTTATACCAAACTTAATTATTTAGGTATTTTAATTCATCACATATCGAATACACAAGTACATTATAACCAATTTTGTAGCAACCCATAAGGTTGAACATGCACAAATTATTACATATCATATAACCTAACTAATGACTTAGCATCTCACTTATATTTTCAAATCCACACATCAAGACTTATACCTACCATAAACCATGACTTATTTCAATCACTCATTAGCAAAGCATATCCACCAAATTACACATAAACTCACCTTGACCGAGATCGTACACACAAACATAAACATAGCAACCATGTTTCACATATAATAAACTGAGGCTAAATTACTTAAACCTAACACATAAAGCACTTGATCAAGAACTCATAAAAATCAAGCCTAATCCTAATGATCAAAGACAAGCCATTTTTTGCATGGCTATATATATACAAATCCCAAAATCAAATACTTCAACTATGCTATACATGCCATAAGCCCAAATTCAACTTAGTAAAATACCGAAAGAAATAGTCGATAGTGTGATAGACTTTGCTGACGATCCCGACCTCATAACGACTTCAAAATCTATAAAACAGAGGTAAACAGGAACACACACACAGTAAGCTATTTAAACTTAGTAAGTCATAAGCAAATATATATATATCAACTATTGTATATTAACACTAAGTTGACAAAACCGAATATACATGTTCTTCAAGTACAAGGTTATCATTTAAATCTCTCATACAAATACCATATGGCTAATTGTACAAATACATATGAACTTACTCAAATCTCACTATTAAAATCACATATACCACATTTGGCCGAATATACACAATCACATATGCATACACATAGTTCACATTTATAACTTTAGCATTGATACAATCAATTCAACAACCAACTTACCTTATTTTCAAAGCTTGGTATAAGTACATACCTGAGCCTTTTAATTCGATTTCACATTTGGTCTTCACTTAACATTGCCCGTTGAACCGTTTCGAATTAAAAAGGATACGCGGATAGTTAGAAGCTCGTACAATGCCAACGTCTCAGACGTGGTCTTACATGTAATCACATATCGATACCACTATCCCAGACAGGGGCTTACACGAAACAAATACGAAGCCAATGTCCTAAACATGGTCTGTAACACCCAAATTTTGGGCTTATAAGTATTGGGCCTTGAGCTTAGAAGTAGATAGAAGACTGCTCTTAGATATTTTAGTTGTACAAGTGAGTAACACAAAGTGCATGTTTGGTTGAGTGGCTAAGTGATTTGAGCATATTTGGGAGTGCTTGAGAAGCCTGGGCTCAAGTTTGGCCTTTGGAAAAATTGTAATTTTTGGGCTCTTAAGGGAACTTGGTTGTTAGCTTACAGGATTTATAATTATTTGTGGTTGTTTTATGACACAAAGAGAGGGGATGGTCTAGTGGCAAGGTGGCATGCTATTTCTGGTATGGGACTGGAGTTCGAGTCTCTCTACATGGAAATGGGATTATATATTTTGTTCATAAAGAGGCAATAGTTGGTGTTGGATTTGAACTCTGTTGTTGGAGAGTTCGAATTGGTCTTATGAGTTGGTTGTAGGGGATATCAAGGAGGGATAAGGGGAGAAAATCAAGGAGAGGGACTAGGGGCTTTTGTTAGGTACATCCGAAGTATCAGAGTGGTTTTCTTGGCTGGCTCTTTTGTATGTTGCCGTTTGGTCTCTCCTTTTCAGCTTTAGTTTTGCTTCTTTTCTCTAAAAGAAACCGAACACTGTTTCTTCTCTGCTTGAAATTTCCTACTCATCTCTTCTTTAATCATTTTTGCTATAGCCGACCCTCTCTTTTACTTTCATCTCTACTTCTTTTCCAATTCCATTTTTCCTTTCCCTTTTAAGTTGAATTCTCATACCCTCTCTCTCAAATCTCTTTGTTCTTCTTGTTTCGGGCAGAATCTTCCTGACTGCCTATTATCAAAATACGTTTGTTTTTTTGGTAAGGGGGTGTTACAACCACTTTATTATTTTGTTCTTAGTCAAATTTCTTTTGGCTCTATTAACAAGCTTCGGTTTTCCCTTTTCTTTCTCTTGGGGGCCTAATGTTTGGTTGTTTTCTAAAAACTTTTGATTTGCCAAATCATGTTAGGAGGGGGTGATTCACCCTTGATCAGCAGTGAGGCGCTAGTATTTGTTAGATCTAGCAAGGTGAGTGTTTGTGGTTTAGTAAATAAAGTTTATGGATTAAGAGTATGCGTTAATCTTGTGTTGTGCTGGTTATAGGTTTTGTGCTCCAGCAATCAGGTGTGTATTTGTATGTAGTATTCGATGATCAGCTGAAAAGCAGAAAGTATGTGTTGTTACACTGCTATGACTGTAGATCGATAAAATGCCAAAAAGTCAGAAATATGGCTATAATGCCACATGAGCGTGTGATCGTACGTGTGGTGGACCGAGCCCACGAACATGGGCGTTAGTCTGTAGAGGCCACTACGAGCGCTTTTGCGGTTTTGGGCTGTTCTAGGCCTCATTGGGCAAGAATGGGTTGTGTGGGCCCAGTGGGCTTCTGGGCCACACGGATAAAATGTATGTGATGTGGTAAGTGTTGTTGGACTGTGACGTTTACATAGCTAGGGCCATTATGGGCCTCGATGGGTTGAAATAGGCCGCGTGGGCCCAATAGGCTTGTGGGTCCACATGGGTAAAATCCTCGGTAAGTGATCATTGATAGGTTGGTTTAAGAGGCTCGTGATGCCGTATGTGGGCCCAATAGTGGGTTTTGGGCCCATATACACTGTTCTGGTAGTGTACATTATCTGAGTCGCTCGAAGTGACGATAGACCTTTTAAGAGGTCATAATAAGTATCGAGACCCCAATATTTGTAAAATGACCATAATGCCCCTATAAGGTAAAATGATCGTAATACCCTTGTAGGGTAAAATGATCAAAAAATCCTTATAGGGTCAAATGACCGTAATGCCCTTGTAGGGTAAAATGATCGTAATACCCTCATAGGGTTAAATGATCAAAATACTCCTGTAAGGTAAAATGATCGTAATGCCCCTAGAGGGTCAATGACTATTTTGCCCTTCGAGTGTAAATGATTGATTTGTTCGTGATGTAAACGACTCATTTGTCTGTGATTGGTATGACTGATCTGTTTGTGATTTGCATGACTGATTTTGAGTATGGCATTCTGTATACACGACATACTGCATGGGGTTGGGATACTGTTATGGAGGAAGTACTGTACTGGTGGCTCTGCCACAATCACTGTTACTGGTGGCTTAGCCCCATATACCATTATTGGCAGCTTTGCTGCGATATTGTTGCTGCCAGCTTTGCTGCGATGCTACTGATGGCTTTGTGTCGATCATACTACCATTACTGATGGTTGTGTACCGATCATATCACTACTACTGATGGCTTTGTGCCAATCACATTACTGTACTTATGGCTTGTAACCATTATGGTTATAACTTATAGTTATCTTGTTTACGGCTCTTAGCCATTCTGGTTACTGGCAGCTTTGTTGCGTTACTGATTAGTGCTGCAACCGGTGCTGATATTGGTGTGTTGGCTGGGTGGGTCGATTTTATTCCCACATGGTGTGTTGGTTGGTAGGGATGGTGTATTGGCTGGATTGCGATGGGTGCATGATTGCATTGTGGCATTTCTATTACTGATTCTGTCACTGTATTGCACTTAGGCCCACATGTTTTCTGTTTCAGATTCTGATACTGTAATGGGCTAAGGGCCACACTTTAGTTTTACTGTTTTGGGCTAAAGCCACATTGTTCTGTTACTGAAAAGGGCTCAGGCCCAAACTGTTACTGCTTATATTATTTACTGAATGATAGGGGATTACACACTGAGTTTTTGTAAACTCACCCCATTTTTAACCTTTCAGGTAATCCCCAGCATTAGACGGTTCGGAGCTGTGAGGGATCGGAGAGGGCTACACAACTGCACAATTTTTATTCTATTTTGCTGATTTACTAAAGCATTTAGATTTTGATTCGGGTTGTAATAAGGCCTCAAAAATTTTGGTAATTCAGGATTTTATTGATTGTGATTCTTATCTGCTAAAAGGAGAACCCGGTTTTTCAAAACAATAACTATTTTCAAATGCTACATTTTCTCAACTCAATTTTTAAATAACACATTTTCGCAAATAATTTGTTTTAAATTAAGCTTCCGCAACAATAAGGTTTTGAAGGTAACAAAATTTCTTTAATAAACCTGGATTGAAAATAAGCAAATGCAAACTGAGGTTTTGTACAAGTTCTGAATGACAAGAAGTTTTAAATTTTAAGAAGGGTTTTCAATGAAAACACAGTTTTCGAAAAACACTTCAATGTGACACACCAGATTTGGGAATAACGTCTAGGCTAGGTTTGGGGTGTTACATGGTCTTACACGTAACACAAGTCGATGCCAACGTCCCAGACGTGGTCTTACACGATAACATATATCAGAAATCCTATGTCATGACATATGTATCCTATCTATTCCTAGGGTTCGTACGGGACTTTTGGACATTGAATCTCGACTGGATCGAACTTGAAATATAGATCCTTTGCTCAATACACATTCGGCTATACACAAATATATTCACAAAAATTCCATTCATCATGTAACATTTATATATTATCAAATTTAACGACATTTATATGCTTATAGACTTACCTCGGATGTTGTCGAACGGTTAAATCGACTATTTGTCTACTTTCGATATCCCCCAATCTAATTCCGTTTTCTTCCATTCTCAATTTGCTTGAACAAAGGCTGAATCCCTAGCTTGTTATTTTCTTTTTCTATTCTTTTACATTCAGCTAGGAGAAATAAAAATAAAAAGATGATAATGGCTTTCTGTAATTTACGTTTGTTTTATTATAACATTATAATATGTTATTATTATTTTAACTTTTTATTTTTAATATATAAAAACCATATATTATCAATATGCCGTCCACTACCTATTATTATTGGCTAAATTACAACATAAAGCCTCCAAATTATAAATACAACAACAATTAGGCACTTTCTTATTTAACCATCAAATTTTCATTTTAAGCGATTAAGACCTTTTCTCAAATTAAGCACACAAACAATAAAATAAATTCACGAAACTTTCACAGATGTAAATTCACACATAATTAACATATAAAATAATATTAAAATACTTTTCAGACTAGGATTTATGGTCCCAAAATCACTGTTATGATTAGGGTCAAAATTGGGCTGTTACACCGAACTTACCCACTAACTATCTGAAATAGGATAGATGATTCCTACATCTAACCATTTAATCACTTCCTATCTCACAACTTCTTTCATAATAGGATTGAGCCTCCTTGGCCCATCACTTCGAGCTCTTTCACCTTCTTCTAAAATGATTTTATGCATCCAAAATGATGGGCTTATACCTCAAATATCAGCTATGCTCCAACCAATTGCTTAAATTTCTTTAGAACAACAATTAATCGCTCCTCTTGATATTTTTTCAGTTCCACTGAAATAATCATAGGAAAAGTAGAACAATCACCTAAATACGTGTATGTCAAATGGGAAGGAAGTACTTTTAGTTCGAGTTTAGGTGGTTTTTCAATTGATAACTTGGGTTGCACAAACTCTCTGACTTCCAACTCCAGCGGTTCAAACTGTGTGAATTGAATATAATTTATCGGATTGACTTTCATCAAAGCCATGTTTTCTTCAGCTTTTTCATCCTCCAAAGGTTCAAGATCTAAAGCTTTCTCCAATGGATCTTCAAAATTGCTTTCCAAAGAAACCAAGGTTTCTATCTCTTCCATAACTGAACACTCCTCTGCTGGATCGGGAAATTTCATTGCTTTAAGAATATTAAAAGTTACCTGATTGTCTTGAACTCGCATAGTGAGTTGACCTTTCTGCACATCAATTAACATGCTTCTCATGGCTAGGAAAGGTCTCCCAAGGATAATTGGTACTTTCTTATCTGCTTCAAAATCTAAAATAATGAAATCAATAGGAAAAATAAATTTATCGACTCTTACCAAAACATCCTTGATCTTTTCTTCGGGATATGCTAAAGATCAATCTGTTAGCTGAACCGTCACAGTTGTAGGTCTTACTTCACCTATCCCTAACATCTTGAAAATAGACTTAGGCATTAAGTTGATACTCGCTCCTAAGTCAGACAAAGCTTTACCATAGTAAAATTCACCAATGTTACAGGGTATAGTAAAGCTTCCTAGGTCTTTCAATTTCGATGGTAGTTTGTTATGCAGGAACGCACTTCACTCCTTTGTCAAAGCAATAGTCTCATGCACACTAAGTCATTTTTTCTTGGACAATATATCCTTCATAAACTTCACATAATTTGGCATTTGTTCTAAAGACTCCACCAACGGAATATTGATGTGTAACTGCTTTAGAACATCCAAACACTGCTTGAAGTACACCTCCTGCTTCTGCTTGTGTTGCTGCAATCTTTACGGATATGGAGGTGTGGAATCTTCGATTGAACCGGACAACTTTTCTGAGTAGGTAAATCTGCATCCCAAGAAGATGTTAAAATATCTGAATTTACTAGATCAGGGTTTACCTTATCAGACTTTGTAGATTCTGATTCCTTTGGTGTAGGAACTTCAACATCTGGTTGACTCTTCTCAACGGGCTTATCTTCGACATCAATCAATCGGGGTTCTAGAATTTTACCACTTCGCAATGCCACTGTCCTGATATGTTCTTTACCCAAATTTCTTAGATTCTCAGTATCACTCAGCAAAGTTCCTTGTGGTCTATTACGTAACTCTGTAGCTAACTGACCCATTTGGTTCTCCAAAATTTTCAGTGTTGCTGCTTGGCTCTGGATCAAAGCGTCATTCTTTACCATGTACACTTTCAACAACTTCTCCAAACTGTTTGATGCCTCAGCTTGAGGTGGTTTTGAGCTTGCTGATTAAACCCTTGAGATTGGTTGGGTTTCTGCTACAATAAGTTGTTGTTCGATCCATTTCCTTGGTTGCTCCAAGAAAAGTTAGGATGATTATGCCATGAAGGATTGTAGAAGTTGGACTGGCGTCCTTGTCCACTCCTATTTTGATATTGGTTCCCCACATAGTACACTGACTCAGGATTTGACGGACAATTCTCAAAAGAATGGCCTTCCCCACGGTACACATAGGAAACTACTTCAAACGAACTTGGTGGCTGAGTTGCAAAATTATTAGTACTATTAGCGGTTAACTATTCTAACATAGAGAAAATAGACGATACCTGAGCTGATAATGAAGTGAGAGAGTCAAATTCATGAACACCGACTACTCATCTTCCTGAAGCTATTTGATTTTTTGGGCATTGATAATTATTACTCGCGATCCTCTCGATGATCTCATAAGCCTCATTATAAGACTTAAACAAAATTGTACCATTCGTGGAAGCATCTACCATCAATCCTTTATGTACATTGAGACCATTATAGAATGTCTCCAATTGGATACAATGAGGAATCCCATGATGAGGACACTTACGAAGTAACTCCTTGAATCTCTCCCAAGCCTCATACAAAGACTCGTCATCCAATTATTGGAAAGTTGTGATCTCGTTCCTCAACTTAGCATTTTTTCTAGGTGGGAAATACTTAACCAAAAATCACTCTGCTAATTCTTGCCATGTAGATATAGAACTTGGTGGCAATGAATTGAGCCATGCTCGTGCTCGATCTCGCAACGAGTATGAAAACAACTTCAACCTCAGTGCATCTTCAGTCACACCAACTATCTTGAATGAATCACTCACCTCCATAAATAATCGAAGGTGGAGATGTGGATCTTCCGTGGGCATACCACACTAAATTGGCCCACCATTTGTAGCATTTGAAACATCACTGGTTTCAATTCAAACTGAGTTGCCTCAATATCTAGCCTTCTAATTCCTGGGTTTAACTTGCTAAAAAGTGGCACAGCATATTGCCTGATGCATCGATCCCTATCATCGTCAATAAGGATGGGATTTCGTACATAATCGGCTTCATTACCTTGGTCTTGATTCTGATTTCCAAGGTCCATCTCGACTTGTCTTTGAGCTATTCATTCACGTCTTCTTTCTTTGAAAGTTCACTCAATTTCAGGGTCTACAAGGAGTAAATCAATAATTCGATCTATGCTCATAAACACCTGAACAGAAAATCACAAAAATTAAAAAAAATAAGTTAGTAATGCTAGAAATAAATCAAATTGAAAATAAATAATTTCACAAAAAAATGACTATGACAATAGTTGACAATCCCCGACAATAGCGCCAAAAAATTGTAACGTTTGGGTTTGTGCAAGTGTACATAGTCGTTATCAAGTAATAAGTAAGTATCGAGTTATCGTCTCCACAGGGATTGTATTTGTGCTAAGTCACTTAATTTGAAAAATTATATTAATAATTTGAAAAAATAAAAACAAAATATAGTTGAGAAGTGGTATAAACTAGATGCAATGATCCCTAATGTAAATTATCCTAATATGCAGACTATATGAATGAAATAGATTTTAGTAAAATTAAACACAATTTGCAACAATTATAACATAAATAAACTAGGACAATTACTTTAATTAAACACAATCATGCTTAATAATATTCAAAAAAATATTCCATGGCAACTCGATCTTTCATGAGTTTTGGAAACCAAATTAAGTCCTTCCGGAATCCTTTACTTAGTAAATACGCATTTTACTGATCCTTATTTACTAAGGATTTCTTAGCATTCGTGTGAGGTAACAGGGACGTGTTAGGTTTGAAACAATTTAATCACACAAATCTAAAAACTATGCAGATAACAGAGCCTGGTTAGGGTTGTTATGCAACCAACAATTCAATTGGGTTAGGATCTAAATTGAGCATGCACATTTCAATTATGCCTCCATTAGACGTCGTCTGGTTAAGATCGCTTAGCTAATTCAGGTGCATTTCAATACGTATGAACGAAATACAAACTTGATTTTAGTTGAAAACATGATCGATTGAGGCACAAACATTTTAAGCATGAATCGCATAAATATTATTTAATCAAAATAATCATCCTAGTTTAAGCTATCTTTGTTGTAAACAAGAACATAGAACTCATAGCAAAAATCTTTAAATTAAATTAAAGAAAAGAAAGATTAAACCCAATTCAGAGTGGCTGTCACCCAAGACTCTGACTGACGAGGCTTCTTCGCTTCTTTGCGTTGCTTCATTGCTGATGGTTCTCCAAGGTGGCCGACCAAGGGCTCTTTGAGAGGGTAATTTGCAAAAATCCTTATGCAAGTATGATGATAGGCGTGAGAGCTAAAAGAGTTGAGAGAGAGGATGAGAGATGAGAGGGATGAGGGATGAGGGATAATTGAAAAAGTGAGAAATGAACTCTTATTTATAGGTGAGGCAAAGGAGTTAGTTTGCTAAAATTAGGAGTGTCCATCCCTTGAAACCTCCTCCAAGAGTGGCCGGCCATGAATTGAGGAAATGTGGCTAATTTTTCCTTGATTGTTGGTCAATTTGAATGCCACAACAACTCAGGACTAAGACTCGGTCTCCAGCAAATCTTCAGGTAAATCTCTGATTTATTTAACTCTTCAAGGGCCTTATGTAATTAAACCAAAAATTGGTTTATAATCAGCCATGTGTAGCCAAAAATTGGGTTGACCTGGCCTCCACTTTGGATGGTTTTACAATTAGAAGAAAACTCTCAGACCGGTTAAAAATAGCAGATAGTTTAGAGGACCAAATGAATTAATTTAACCACTTTAATTAATCAATTTACTTAATTAATTAAACCTAATTTTATTAATGAAATATTTAAAATGAACTATTAAAATATAAAATTATATTCTATTATTTTATTTAATCATGCATGGCCCACTTCATAGCTTAAAAATATAATATGCTTAAATTAATATAAAATAAGCCACTTTATGCATGAAAACTATATAATAAAACATAAAATCACATTTTAATTATTTCTATGTCCTAATTTCATATTTTCACATATTTCATTAATTTATTAAATAATTACTTAGTTTTAACAATAATTTTAAGTAAAAGGTGATGAATTATATAGGAAAAATCCTATATATTTTTTCGTTTACACCCATTGCATGTAAGTGTAATTTTGCTCGGTTTTTAATAATTTATATGTTGTTTAAGTCGTTGTAGCTTAATCTAGCTAGCTTATGGACTAATTTTCAAAACTGTTAAAGAGTTAAGGTTCCACAATTCATGAATGTGTATGTGTTTTGATGTTTGTTGGAAGAAAATGAATCTTTGTTGTTAGTTAAACAACATTTGTTAAGTGATTTTTAGTAAAATTGTCAAATGTGTGAATTAATGTGATATTTTTATGGTGAAATGTGTGAATTAATGAAATGTATGGGCTGCTTTAAGCTTAAATGATATTTGGCTAGCATGGGTGTGGACTAAATTGCATAAATTTGCATTTTTATAAGTTTAGGACTAAATTGTAAATAAGTTCAAATTTTAGGGCAAAATAGTAATTTTTCCATAATAATTTTTGGATCGAATTTAATAGATTAATAATTAAATGAGTTAAATTTGACTATATAGATCAAGAAAAGAAAAGTACGGAATTAGATCGAGGAAAAGATAAAGTTATCGATTAAACGATAAATTTTTGTCGTATGAGTTCAATGTAAGTTGATATATTAATAAGCTTTAAATTATATATATATGTGTTTACATACTTAATTGATAAATTGATTGATACAATACTACTGAAATTCTCGATGAGATATCAGCAGGTGTATAAATCTCGGTTGAACCTTAAGAATAGATAGGATACAAATGACATGTCATTAGGGGTTACCGTGTTTGGGTACTGGTCTCGTACGTTCTACCGATGGCTGATTTTTTTGGCATGTGTTGCAGCTTCTCAACAGCTTGTGTGAGCAGCATCGTGTAGCTATGTCTTGACAGTCAGCTTGTATGAGCAGACCCAGTGATGGCTCGAGAGTGAGCATCTATATGAGATATGAGATAGAGATGGGTTCAACCATGTATTGGCACTTAGTGTGTTAGATACCTGAGTATCTGATATTATTCCAAATGGTTCAACCGGTATAATGTTATTACGAAAGTGTATGAGTTCGATATGAACTAGTACAAATATAAATGTGAATCATGTGAGAATTGAATCTATGAGATTTGTGATTTCGTGTCTAACCCTATGGATGAACATGTGTTAGGCTTGTGGATCAAATTGAGTTGCATTATGTTATGTTTAATTACTTAAATTGTGATTAAATGGTAAGCTGATTTATATGTTATACGAACTTACTAACCTTAATTGCTTACTCTATTTAATTTTCCATATTTTATAGTGAATCGGAAGCTCGTTTGGATTAAAAGTTGTCGGAGATCGTGTCGCACTATCAATCTCTCATTTTGGTACTTTGGACTTTCTATATTTTGGTTAAATGACATGTATAGGTATTTTGGCTAATGTAGCCTATATGTCTTGATAAGTTTTGGCCATTTGAATTGGCTTGTAAAGTGGTCATATTTTTTTATATGTATATATGTATAAATGGCCCTGTGATATGTGGTGTATAGTTGCTATATGAATGCCTTGCTTAAGAAATTGTGTTTTGGCACAAAATGGTTGGAATTGAGATGAGTTTGCATGCTAAGTTTTAGGTACAATGTCTCATATATGTAATTGATCATTTAAGTAGACTTTGGAAGTATATTTGGTATGCTTTAAAGTGGTCAAATGAATGTGCTTATGGATATCATGTTGTATGTGTGGATATTTCATGTTATAGACTTGGTATTGGTTGATTTTGAATGTTTATTTATGCCATGGTTGTATTTGCATTATTGAGCTTAGGTTGGTACCTATTTGGGTGAGAAATATGGCTTAAAAAATATCCTATTTTCGTCCACACGGGCAGAGACACGGACGTGTGTCTCAGTCGTGTGTGACACATGGTTAGGCGACACGGCCGTGTGTCCCCTGAAATTTCTAATGAAACCAAGTCATTGAGTTACACGGGATAGTCAGACGGGCGTGTGGTTGGTCGTGTGACCCAAGTCAGTGAGTTACATGGGATTGGACACGAGCTGGGACACAGCCATGTGATCCCATTTCGAATGCCCACACAGCCTGAGACATGGGCGTGTCTTTTGACCGTGTGAGACACACGGCCTGGCCACACGGGCATGTGTCCCCTGTACTTTGAAAATTTTTAATGTTTTCCTAAAAGTTTCTTGAGTTCATATTTGAGTCCCGAAATGTTTTTAATGTTCATTTTGGGCCTCGAGGGCTCGTATTAGGGACTATATCATTTAAATTGAATGATTTTTTTAGAATGAGAAATGAACATCAATTGTATACTTTTTTGATCTGTAAGTCTAGTAATGCTCCATAACCCCATTTCAACGTCAGATACGTGCTAGGGGTGTAACATTTTATTGGTATCAGAGCTACAGTTTAGTTGATTCTAGGACTAACTTAGCGTATGTGAGTCTATCTATACATGCCATATTTAACCTGTGATAGTGTGATCTCTCATGAAAGTTTTTAAATCATGTTTTCATATAGTAATGGATTCCAATCGAGCTGAATCCAATGATGTAAAGAGTAGTGCCCAGCCTCGATTCATAGAGCAGCGCGTCTGGTTCGAGACCCGTATCTGAGGGCATGGAGGTGAGGCCAAGGAAGCCTTAATCCAAATGATGAATGAGTGGTTCTCTGAGTTTGTCTGAACTAATTCGGCTGCTCATCAACGTCCACCCCCAACTTTTCCCCAATCAGTTCCTGTAGCACCTACAATTGATGATGAGCCAGAGAGAGCCGAGTTTGGCTTGAGAATACGATTTGGGTCTTTGATGAATTATCTTGTACGCCAATAGAATATATTAAATGTGAGGTATCTTTTTTAAAAGATGCAGCATACTAGTGGTGGAGCACTTTATTATCTATAGTGTCAAGAGACCAGGTCACATGAGAATTCTTTCCAACCAAGTTCAGAAAGAAATATATAAGTTAGCAGTTTCTGGATCAAAAGCGCAAGGAATTCTTAGAGCTGAAACAGGGTTGTATGACCATAGCTGAATATGAAAGAGAGTTTGTTAGACTGAGAAAATATGTCCGAGAGTGCAGTCCAACCGAAGTGGTTATGTGTAAATGGTTCGAAGACGGGTTGAATGAAGACATTAAGCTTTTGGTAGTGATTCTTGAACTGAAAGAATTTGTTGTGTTAGTTGATAAAGCACACAAAGCCGAGGAGGTTAGCCGAGAAAAGAGAAGAGCTGGTTCTGAAGCTAGAGATTTGAGAAAAAAGTCAATGGGTAACTCGTATTATTCATCATCAAAGATATCAAAGGATTCTCATAATCGTTCGATTGGTTCAGTGGGGTATTCGAACAGAGATCGTGGAAAGCAACACACGAGTCCAAAAGCTTAAGCCACTTCAGTAACGAGCGTTGGTAGTGTCAAAGCCAGCAAACCTGAGTGTCAATAGTGTGGTAGACGACATTGTGGTGAATGTTGGATGAATGCCAAAGCCTGTTTTAGATGTGGCTCACAGGAGCATTTCGTTCGGGACTGTCCTGAGTTATCTGAGAAAGACAAATTTCAGACTGTTCGACCGAGTAGTGCAGATGCGAGAGGGAGACCACCCCAACATACTCGAAATGTGAGTGGTAGTAGAAGTGCAACAAAAGATTTTACTATGATATTCGAGACACGGGTGCCTGCCAGAGCTTATGCTATTCATGCTCGGGAAGATGCATTGGCACTAGATGTTATCACCAGTACTTTTTCTCTCTATAACACTGATGTAACTACTTCGATTGATCCTAGATCGATGCATTCATATGTCTGTATGAATTTAGTGTGTAGCAAGAGTTTACTTGTTGAGTCCATTGAATTTGTGGTTAAAGTATCGAACCCGTTGGGTCAGTCTGTTCTAGTTTATAAAGTTTGCAAGAATTGTCCTTTGATGACTCGGGGTTAGTGTTTTTTGGAGATTTGATGCTTTTACCGTTTGATGAATTTGATGTGATTTTGGGTATCGATTAGTTGACTCTGCATGATGCTGTTGTAAACTGTAGACAAAAGACTATTGAGTTGAAATGTCAAGATAGTGAAATTCTTCGTATTGAATCCGATGATTTGAGTGGATTGCCTATTGTGATATTGACTATGCTAGCTCAGAAATATGTAAGAAAGGGTTGTAATGCTTACCTTGCTTATGTACTAGTTACAAAAGTGTCTGAGTTGAAGATTGAATCAGTGCTGGTGGTTTGTGAATATCTAGATGTGTTTCCAGAAGAGTTACTTGGGTTGCCACCAGTCAGAGAGGTGGAGTTTGCTATTAAGTTAGTACCAGGAACATCATTGATATCGATAGCTCCATATAGAATGGCTCATACAAAGTTGAAAGAGTTGAAAGATTAGTTGCAAGAGTTAATAGATGACATTTTGCATGACCGAGTTTCTCACCCTGGGGTACACTAGTTCTGTTCATAAAGAAAAAAGATGGATCAATGACATTGTGTATCAACTATCGACAACTCAATAGAGTTACGATCAAGAACAACTATCCATTGCCACGAATCGATGATTTTTTTGATCAGTTGAAAAGAGCAATAGTATTTTCTACGATTGTTTTACATTTTGGTTATTATTAATTGCGGGTTAAAGATTTGGATATGCCAAAAACTACATTCAGAACCAGGTATGGACACTATGAATTTCTTGTTATGCCATTTGGGTTAACTAACACTCCTGCTGTATTTATGGACTTCATGAATAGAATTTTCAGACCGTATTTAGACAGATTCGTTGCTGTATTCATTGATGATATTCTGATCTATTCCTGAAATGAGTCTGAACATGCTGAGCATTTGAGGATTGTGTTACGAACGTTGAGAGATAAAAAACTATTTGCTAAATTCAGCAAATGCAAATTTTGGCTCCAAGAAATTGGATTTTTGGGACACATTGTTTCAGCGGAAGGTATCAGAGTTGATCCGAGTAAGATTTTAGCTGTTGTTGACTGGAAACCACCGAGAAACATATTCGAGGTTAGAAGTTTTCTGGGATTAGTGGGCTATTATAGTAGATTTGTGAAAGAGTTCTCAATGATAGCTACCCCGATGACACAGTTGTTACAAAAAGATGTGAAGTTTGAATGGTCTGAGAAATGCCAACAGAATTTTGATCAGTTGAAAGCACTGTTAACCGAAACACTAGTTTTGGTTCAACCTGAGTTGGGTAAAGAATTTGTGAATACCAATGATGCATCATTGAACGGTTTGGGATGTGTTTTAATGCAATAAGGTAAAGTGATAGCTTATTCTTCCAGACAGTTAAAGCCGTATGAAAATAATTATTCGACAGATGACATATAGCTGGCTGCTATTGTGTTTGCATTGAAAATTTGGTGACACTGTTTGTTTGGTGAAAAATGCCATATGTTTACTGATCACAAGAGTTTGAAGTATCTGATGTCACATAAATATCTAAATTTGAGACAATGAAGATGGCTTGAATTGTTGAAAGACTATGAGTTAGTAATTGATTATCACCCAGGGAAAGCAAATGTAGTCGCAGATGCTTTGAGTAGAAAATCTTTATTTGTTTTGAGAGCGATGAATACGCGATTAACTTTGTCTAATGATGGTTTGATATTAGCCAAGTTAAAATCTAAACCGATGTTTCTTTTGCCAATCTGTGAAGCTGAAAAATGTGACAGTGAATTGGAAGCTAAACGAGTACAGTATGAGTCGACTCCTGATTCAGAGTTTCAGATTGGAACAAATGATTGTTTATTTTCCAAGGTAGAGTTTGCGTACTGAAAATTCTAGAGGTTATACAGAAAATTATGCTTGAAGCTCACAGTGGTAGCTTATCTGTTCATCCGGGGAGGAACAAAATATACAGTGATTTGAGACAATTGTACTAGTGGTTGGGTATGATGTAACACCCCGAAATTTGGGCCTAGAAGTATTGGGACTTGAGCAAGGGAAGGTTAGGAAACTGTGCACAAAAGTATGTCTGCTTTCGTGGTTAAGGGTCCTGGGAGGAGTTGGAAGAGTCTTGGGTTCAAACCTGGGCTTTAGCAAAAATTTTGGTTTTAAGTGGATAAAACCCTGGATGCTTGGATGTAGGCTTTTAAATTATTGTGTTAAAAAATGTCATAAGGAAGAATGAGTTTTCGTAAACTCACCCTTTCGTCTAACGGTTTGGAGCCGCGAGAGACTCAGAGGTGGCCACACGACTGTTGACGCCCTGCTGTAGCCTTTTTATTTGAATATTATGTTTTGGGTTTTAATTCTGTTATACGGCCTTTGAGGGATTAAATATTTTTAAAAGGGCTTTAGATTTCCTTATCTAAAACTGTTAAACACGAAATTTTAAAATTAACAACTATTTTCTAAAAACACTTAAAAACAGACGTTTTTACATTTCAAACTTTAGTAGCTTCCGCGATTGGAATAACCTAATGTATCAATGCCAGACATTAAGTAAATGTTTTTGATAAGGTGATTTGCTAAACTCGAGCAAAAGGATTTAAACATAGAAATGAACTTTTAACGATAAACTCAGTATTTGGTCGACGCTTTGATGTGACACGCCAGATTTGGCCATAACGTTTGAGCTGAGTTTGCGGTGTTACATTTACTGGTATTAGAGCCGAATTGCAAAACTTGGCTGTGGAATGTGTTTTCAAATTTTTGGATTTTAGAAGGTTGTTTTCAAATATGTGAAGTGTTTTGATATGCTTCTTCAGAAAAGTGTGGCACACCGAGTCTCCGGCGCCGAATCCGTAAGTTTTTTGAATACTTTTTGTCTGTTTAGAAATTGAAATGCGGTAAGTTAGAAAGTACTGTAACTGCTTTAGAAATTAGACTATACCATTCTAGATAGAGCAAACTGAAACTATAAGTGACTGGAACAGTAGTGAAACTTTGATCTGCATAAAACTGTTAGTGCTGATTCAACGCGAATAGAAAATGGTCACAAGAGATACGCGCGAAAGTGGTTCAAGAGGCTGTAATAATGTTTTGAAATCAAAGTGCGCAGCGGGAGTGTAGTGGTGAAGTTTGTGTGGTACGACTATCTTGTTAGTTGGAAATTTTGATGATGAAATTTCTTTAAGGGGGTAGAATTGTAACGCCTCGAAATTTGGGCCTAGAAGTATTGGGCCTTGAGCAAGGGAACAGTTAGGAAATTGTGCATAAAAGTATGTTTGCTTCAGTGGTTAAGGGTCCTGAGAGGAGTTGGAATAGTCTTGGGTTCAAACCTGGGCTTTAGAAAAAATTTTGGTTTTAAATGGATAAAACCCTGGATGCTTGGATTTAGGCCTTTTAAATTATTGTGTTAAAAAAATGTCATAAGGAAGCATGTGGTCTAGTGGTTGTGTCGTCATTAAAGTTACAAGGGAGCCTGGGTTCAAGTCTTGGCTCTTGCAATTTATTTTGGTTTTTCTTTTAAGGGAACTTGGACTTTGGCCATTAGAACTTTTTATTAATTGAAGATAAAATGTGAGACAAAAGAGCTTGTGGCAAGGAGCAAGTGGTGTGTTGAGCTATTGAGGGGGGATATGGTTCGAATCCTATTGTAAGCAAAAAGTGATGCGATCCCGACCGCATCATGTAATGGCACCACTCAATGCCGTTGAGATTGGCCTAAACACAAGGGCCCCAAGTGCAAGACGAAGCTCATTTTCAGCTCCATCAAACTTCTTTTCATGTGGTTCAGCTCACTTGAGCTCAAGTCAGCTCAATTCAGCTCATTGAGCTCGTTATTAGCTCTTTAGCTCATTTAATTTTAATTGCTGGAATAAAATAAATATTTAAGTTAATTAGTTAATTTAGTTATAGCTCTTAATTACTTGTCAGCTTATTATATGTTTTAATTATGTTGTGTTAGCCAAATTTAATTAGGTGGCCGGACTATAATTAATTTGTCTCAATTTAGTTAGTATGATAATTACTGTTTAATTTGTCTTGATGCCATTTAAGTTCAGCCGAACATACATTTGAACCTAATTTAGTTCATGCTTTTCTTGTAGGATGGACGAATGCATGAAAGAGCATTAAATTCTAAGTGCATGAATAGCTTGGTGTAATGTATGGGAGTGTGCATGCACAATTGAGGTTCAAAGGAAGGCATTTAAGGGAGCACAAGTACTTGGGACGTTCATGCAAGAGGGGGCTACTGAATGTTCATGCATTTGCACATTTATGGACTGAATTTATGGAAGAACATACCTTGGGACGTTTTAGGCATGTTCCATGTATTTTCAAGATGACCATTGAAGTTTTCAAGGCACTTTAAAGCTCCATTCGGCCAAGGGAGATGTTGGAACAAATAAGGGGCTACACATCTATGGAATTAAGCTTTCTTCAAGATTAAGGATGCATGAATGCATCTAGTGAAGCAACATGATGTTTCGATCAATCCATGAATCATCTCTAAGCATGAACCAAAATTTTAATGCTTCATTCATGCTCATTCAGCTGAATTTAGCTACAGTAAATTAATGATTTCTTTCTAGAATTTTCTAGCATATTCATGGCTGAATTCTTAGCCATTAAGTTGCCTATTCAGCTAGCCATGCCTGGTTCTATAAATAGTTGTTTATTTTCATTGTAAAGGACTTTTTGTCAAATTTCTGAATGAACTATTGTTCTTGTGAGGTTTCTCCCTCTCATATTTTGTGTAAGTCTCGATTTGGCTTATCTAGCGTGCTAGTGGCATCAACTGAACTCTTTTCGAACTTATCACCAATCCTGGTGTGGCGTTCATCCATCTCAATATACCTTCGGTTCCTACTTTGGTAAGTAACGGGTCGAGGTCCATCCTTCTATTTACATCGATCACCTTAAGTCATATAAGTCTCGGGGCAATATTCGCTATAGTATCGAATCGAACTTGACGCTTAAGTTTCCTTTTCCATTTCAATCAATTATCCAATTACCTTTTCCTTATTTTATTCTTAAACTGAACCTACTAAATTTTACTAACCCTACCATTCATCTCCAAAACCCTTTATAAGCTTCCGGATCCTTAGCCTAAATCACCCATTTTTGACCCCTCTAACTACTCCTCGTTGGCGATCGGGCAAACTTGTGGAACGACTCGATTTAACCCGAGCCGGATCGCATCAAAAAGGATATTTACTTTGCTAGAATGAGGCGGCAGGAGTTTGAGGTGGTTTCAAGCTCTGTAAGGTGAAGTTTGAATTCGTCTTGGATGGAATTGTGGAGCAAATCAAGGAGGATACTGGGGAGAAAATCAAGGAATTCAAATTAGGGAGTGTTCTAACTGATTGGGAGACTTGTTTGTGCAATTCGGCTAAAGGGGTCTTTGGGTATGCATTTTTGGAATTTGGGAGTGAATAGGTGCCGATTTTCCTCTCTGTCATTTGGGGGTTTTTATTCTTTTTGGCGATTCTGGCTTCTTTTCTCCCTAGTGGTGATTTCGTAAGCTACCTTTCGTGCTCTTTCGGGATTTGATTAATTTAAGTTTTAGTGCCGAAATCCCTATTATCAACTTCGTTTCTTCTACTTTTTGCCGAATCACACTACTCTTTTACCTCTTACTCCTTTGTGACTAATTCTCCCCTCCTTACCTCTTCACTCAGTTTCGGTTTAGTGGTTCTTCTCTGGTAATCGTGAGTACAATCATTTCTGGTTAGTGTTTCTTAGATCTTTTTCATGTTATCTCTACTTTAAGCCGAATACTTCTCCATTCTCACTTTCTGGGGTTCGTGTCTGTTGGGCATCTAGGCTTTGACAAGTGGTCGACTGCTTTGTTGTTCTACAATTCCTACTAGCTGATATGGTGTGCTCAAATCCTTCTTCCGGCATTAAATCATGTTGGGGTAAGTGGTGTTAGCCGAATACTCTATGACTTAATATTGGGACTTTAAGCCATATTCTTGAAAATAGTTTTGCCTAAGAAGGTTAGTTGCCTGAGTAGTTAATCATCGAGATCGATCCTTAGTCAGGGTTAAAAGAAATAAAGCCGTTTTTTCTCTTTTAAGGCTTTGGAGTACGTGGATGATTCATACATTTCGCAATCAGATGTGTATCTGTACACCGTAAATCATTACTGTTGTAAAGTCAGAAGAGGTGTGTAATCACACTCTCTTCTGTGAATCGGCAAAAGCCGAAAAGCTAAAAATCTAAAAATACGATGATTGACGCCACATGGGTGTACGAGCACTCGTGTGGTGAACCGAGCCCACGAAACATGGTGTTAGACTGTAGAGGCCATCACGAGCGTTCTCGTGCTCTTGGGTCGTTACGAGCCTCGTTAGGCTAAAATGGGTCGTGTGGGCCTAATGGGCTCATAGGCCCCACACGGATAAAATCCATGTTAAGTGTCCAATACTAGACTGGGCTATGTAGTTCGCATAGTCGTGACTGAATTTGGGGCTAAATGGGCCACACAAGCGTGTGGGCCCACTTGGGCTGAATGTGGACCTTGGGCCCGTTTGCACCGATATGACTATTTAGGTTATCTGTATTGCTCGAGGAAACTGTAGGCCTTCGGAAAGGTTGTTAAATGACCTAAATACCCTTGAATAGTAAAATGACCAAAATACTCCTAGGGGTAAAATTACCGTTTTACCCCTAACTGACGAAATGACCGCTACACCCCTCATGGTAGGTTGACTGATGTATGTATGAAAGTTATATGACTGATATTAAGCATGACATCTTGCATTCACATATGTTACTATGGCATGTCATCCTGCATGGGGTTGGGTTAATATTGACGGAGGAAGTGTATGGCTTGTAGCCGTTCTGTTCAAGGCTTACTTCCTTTCTGCTATTGGCTTTTAGCCATTCTGTTAACTGGCAGTGTTGCTATGATATTTATGGCTTTTAGCTATTCTGTCTACAGTGTCGAGCCGTTCTGTTGACTTAGTGCCGCAACCGGTGCTAAGCTTGGTGTGTTGGCTAGCTAGGTCGATTTTATCCCCACATGGTGTGTTGGTTGGATTGGGCTGGATTTCTGTCTGCATATCTGCATTTGATACTGATTCTGTAATGGGCGTAGGTCCACCTAGTTCTGTTAATGGGCTAAGGCTCACCTGATACTATGCCTATGATGGGCTCACGCCCAGTCTGTTCCTGCATACCATATATCTAACTATTTGTATTGTAAGGGATTACACACTGAGTTTTTGCAAACACACCCTTCCGTCTAACTGTGCAGGTAATCCCCATCTTTAGGCGATTTGAAGTAGCGAGAGACTCGGAGATGGCCACACGACCGCTGACGCTCTACTGTAGCCTTTTTATTTGAATTTTATATTTTGGGTTTTAATTCTGTTATAATGCCTTGGAGGGATTAAATTTTTTTAAAAGGGCTTTAGATTTCCTTATCTAAAACTGCTAAACACAAATTTTCAAAATTAACAACTATTTTCCAAAAACACTTAAAAACAGACGTTTTTACATTTCAAACTTTAGTAGCTTCAGCGATTGGAATAACCTAAAGTATCAATGCCAGATATTAAGTAAACGTTTTTGATGAGGTGATTTGGTAAACTCAAGCAAAAGGATTTAAACATAGAAATGAACTTTTAACGACAAACTCAGTATTTGGTTGACACTTTGATGTGACACGCCAGATTTGGCCATAATATTTCGGCTGAGTTTGGGGCATTACATATGAAACGCGACATTTTTTATTTTGTATCTAGATGTTTGATTTGTCAACAGGATAAAGTTGAACATCAAGTACCTTCGGGACTGTTACAACCAGTGATGATACCTGAGTGGAAGTGGGATATAGTTACGATGGATTTCATATCGGGATTACCCCAATCTCTGAAAAAGAAAAATGCTATCTGGGTTATTGTTGATCGTTTGACGAAATCTACACAATTTATTCCAGTACGTACATACTTTTCAGTTGACCGATTAGCTGAGTTGTATATCTCTGAGATTGTTAGATTGCACGGAGTGTCAGTCTCCATTATTTTGGATAGAGATTCGCGGTTTACATCACGATTTTGGAAGAAATTGCAAGAAGCTTTGGGTACGTGGTTGCAGTTTAGCACTGCATTTTATCCTCAAATCGATGGTCAGTCTGAAAGAGTAATTCATATTCTTGAAGATATGCTTCGTTATTGTGTTTTAGACTTTGAAGGCAATTGGGAAAAATCTTTGCTGTAACACCCCTTACCCGAGATCGTTGCTAGAGTCGAGCACGAGGCTTACTTGACTTACTAGTTTGGAGCATAAAAATTTGCTTTTAAAATTAATTCTCTCACGTTCAACAACATGTCCCTAAAAAGGGCCCTTGAGACACTAAAACATGAATGGAAACGATTCAGGTCCAAACCGGGAACATTAAAAATTTTTCCGAATACTTAAATAAATCAAAATAATTTATTTTACTATTAACAATAAAACTATCCACTTGCGTGATAGTCACTAATTTAATTATAACTAGAGTTAAAAAACTTGAAATTTAGATCTGTAAATTTTTCCTAAAACTAGACTCATATGTCTTCATAAAATAAAATTTCCAGAATTTTTGGATTAGCCAAATAGTAGAGTTAATTCGTTAAATTCTCCCCTATTTCAGTGTCCAATGGTTCTGACCTCTATTCACTAGAAATCATTTATCTCATTGTACGAGCTTCATATGGTGCTTATGCTTGTTTCTATTGAAAATAGGCTCAATAAGGAATCTATATATATAATTTATGACTAATAATTCTTTTTTTACAATTTTTAATGATTTTCTAAAGTTAGAACAGGGGACTTCAAAAACCATTCTGACCCTGTCCCACTAAAATTCAAATATTACAAATATAAAATTTCTTTTCCTACACCGTTTCTTTCATGTGAAAATAGACTCGATAAGATTTAATTATATATCTCATTCACTCTCTATTTTCATTTCTACTATCCTTGGTGATTTTTCAAAATCACATCAATGCTGCTATCCAAAAATTGTTCCATTGCAAATTTTTACTCTATAATTTCTTTGTATTAACTATCATTTAGGCATACATAACACCAAAACATGTTCTTAAATAGCCATTTCAATAACTAATCATTATCGAGTATTTACATGCTGTTCATTAGCCATATCATAAGGACACACTCAAAATGACCAAGCCCCTATACATGCCATAACTTAAAACGTTTCGAATCACAAAATACAGAGATGGTCTGTTGATAGTGTGAAACGATCTCCAACGCCTTTACGATCCCCGAATTGGCTTGACGATACTATAAAAAGAAGGAAAATAAAGAGGGTAAGCATAAAGCTTAGTAAGTTTACAAGCAAATAAATAACAACATTTATCATAAATAATTATACTCATAAATTATCATCAAGTATCATGATCTTTACTTTCTTCTTTAGTTACTCTCTTACTTGTTTACTTACTTGCTTACTTAAATAACTCATGATTACAACTTACTCCTCTCTTGCTGAAATTTTTTTTCTTACTTGATAACTGAGATATTCTTAACCCTTATAACTCACCTGAATCTTTTTTTTATGCTTTTACCTGAACTTTCATGTAACATAGTTTATTTACTAGCCCGTTGAACCACTTGGAATACTAAGGATACTCGAGTCTCCTATTTGATAATAACATGCCAAAGCCATGTCCCAGAGCTTCCCTTGCATGGGATGCTTCTGTTGGATCGCCGGTACCCCTACGGCGCAGCGAAAAAAATTAAAATCGGCGACCCTAACCATGGATCCATGTGTGAGGAACGAATCGGGGTGATCAAGGTTACGAATTTACCTAATGTTTATTCAGAGTAGACAGCAACACCTCAACAACAAGTAGTCTGATCTGCTGTCGAACCAAAACCGCAATCTATCGTGATCCGGTCTCTACATAATCCACCTAGTTGACTACTGACGGAAGGAATCCCAAAACAATTTTGAGAGTTATTTTTCTTATCGGTGCTAGACTCAAACAAAGAAAAACGTGATTATTTATATCCTTTTGTTTTTAGGGTTTTAAGAATTAAATAAATATGATAATATTTTAAACCGAAAATTATAATTACATTAATTATAATATAAGTTCGATAAACCATATATTTATTTGAATTCTTATGCTAACCAAATTCATGTCCTCACTATATTACAACAACCTTGTACATAATGTGTTGAAATTTGATTACCGAATTAAATTAATTCTATAATTAATTTAATTCAAGCGACCCAAAAACAATACCAACTATGGTATATTCCGTTCATTTCAACTATAGGGTGTGACCACAGAGGTTCTTGTAACGTTAGTAGTAACACTAGAACGATTCTAATGCTACGAACAATGAGTGGCATCTAGCAATGCATCATTGCTACCTAAGTCACAAGAGATCATGATTCGACATAACCTTTTATGATTAACCTTTTATGCAATAATCCTTAAGTCCTTTATCTCGGATTGGACACAAGTCATGGAATAGTCACACTTGCATTGTCCATTCCATGTTCCTTGATCTCTTAAGCGGACTACGATATACAAATAAGTATGACATCTAATATCAACTTATTTGAGCATGGCCATGCATTTCTAGTCTTACTTAATCAAGTGGCCTAAGATATTACTCCCATTATGTAGGAGGGACTTATCCTATATCGACCAACCATATCCCTCTACATAGATTGTGGTATATCCAACATCGGTCTTTATAGAACAACCCGATTCTGATTGTACGTTTGATCAGTATCAAAATATACAACTCACGATGTTGGGATTATGATGATCTCAAGTCGAGGATCATATAAATATTAATCATTATGAGTAATGCCGTGACAATTACATAATAATCCAAGAAACATACTCATAACGGGTCAGGTCCAATATGTTGTTCTCTAACACATATTCATGTAATGATTCGACATTCCATATCAATGACAACTCTTTATCATCAATCAACTACACGTTAGTCTTAATGCATTATCGTTGTCCTATCCAACAATAATACTTGACTAAGGAACTTTTAAGAATAATCATATTATTCTCAGGACATTATTATAAAATAGTTTATTTATATACACAGAAAAGAAACTGAAATAATAATGGTAACGCCTTATATTAATAAACATGATAAATCAAGTATGTTATTACAACCATCTCATGATTGATCTTTGGGCATACTCTAACAGTTTCCTGTACTACAGATACTATATCCCAGATATGGTCTTACATGAGAGTTCTCATATCAATTCCCACGCCATGTCCCAGACATGGTCTTACGGAGGACCTCTCATCTCGGTACCAACGCCATGTCCCAGACATGGTCTTACGTGGGACCTCTCATAGCCTCAATAATGCCAATGCCATGTCCCAGACATGACCTTACATGGGGTCTCATCCCCCTAATATCATGACATTTGTATTCGATACATTCCTAGTGTTTACCGTAAACTTACGTCGGCACAAAATACGATCAAATCTAGCAACTTAGTCCTCAACCTTTTTGTTTCCTCGGTCTAACTCCGAATTTCATTCCTCTTGATCTATAATAGCAAATTTAGCTTATTTAATACTCACATTCATCAAAACAGTCTTTGACTCAAACTTTGGCAAAATTACAATTTTGCCCCTAAACTTTTGCATATTTACACTTTTCCCCAAAGCTCGGATAGGAAACTTCATCCCTTATTCTTAAGTTTTATGATATGCTGAACAACTTTCCCTTCTATTGTAACATCAAATTCCCACTCTAACATTTACTTATGAACATTAGGTATTTTTACTGATTATGTCGTTTTAATTGTTTTCACTTAAAATTGCCTAGCAAAAGTTGTTTAACATAATTTCAAACTTCATATTCTACCATAAAACATTAAAATAAACACATTTTACCTATGGGTATTTTTCCAAATATGAACACTAACAAGAATTAATGGTAGCATAAGCTAAACCGAGCCACAAGGACTCCAAAAAAGTGAAAAAAATTAAAAATGGGGCTCGGATGCACGTACTATGAGCTTGCGAAAGTGAAGAAGCCCTAGCTATGGAGTCCCTTGAACTTTTGGCCCTTATGGAAGAAGATGAGCACATTTTGCCATCTTTTTCCCTTTTAATTCTTTTTATTACCAAATGACTAAAATGCCCTTCATTAAAACTTTAGTTATTTTTATCTACGTATGCCCATTTTTGTCCATAAAAATCTAACGGTCTAATTACCATTTAAGGACCTCTACTTCAATTATGCACTTCTATTAAATACTTTATGATTTAAAGCTCATATTTGCCCACTTTTGCAATTAAACCCTAATATGCAATTCAGACATACAATCGCTGAAATTTCTTATCGGTATTCTAACAGATGCATTCAATCAATCGATAAATCATAAAAATTAATCACAATAAAGTTTTCTATCTCAGATTCGTGGTTTTGCAAACACTATTCCCTTTAGGCCCTATTTTGGGATGTTACATTTCTCCCCACTTTAGGGATTTTCGTCCCTGAAAATCTTATCTGTGAAGTGATTTGGGTACTATTTTTGCATAACCTCATTGGGCTCCCATGTAGCCTCATCTACCCCATGCTTATTCCATCATACTTTCACAAGCGCAATACTTTTGATCCTTAGTTGCTAGGCCTCTCGAGCTATAATCTTTACCGGTCCTTCACCGTAAGTCATGTCTGGCGGAATCTTAACCTCTGTTTGAGAAATCACATGTGACGGATTTGAACGATAATGGCATAACATAGACACATGGAACACATCATGAATCTTCTCTAACTCAGTAGGTAAAGCTAACCGATATGCTAAGGGCCCAACTCTTTCAGTCACCTCGAACGGTCCAATAAAATGTGGACTTAGTTTTCCTTTCTCGCCAAATCTTAGAACTTTCTTCAACGGGGATACTTTCAAAAATACCCTAAAACTCAATCTCTTTTCTTTTCAAATCTGCAAAGGATTTCTGGCTATCTGAAGCTTATTTCAAGCAATCTCTAATGACTTTTACTTTCTCTTCTGTTTCTTTGACTAGATCAACCCCGTAAATTTGATTTTCCTTAAGCTCTATCCAATACAAAGGCGTACGACACTTATGTCTGTGCATAGCTTCATAAGGTGCCATCTTCAAACTCGACTGATAACTATTATTTTAAGCACACTCTACCAACGACAAATATTTATCCCAACTATGTTGAAATTCTAAAACACAACATCTAAGCATATCCTCAAGTATCTGAATAACTCTCTCTGACTGACCATCGGTCTGAGGATGGAAAGCTGTACTAAAACTCAACTTTGTGCCCAAAGCTTCCTGCAATTTCTTCCAAAACCACAAAGTAAATCTCGAATCTCTATCTGAGATAATTGATAACGGTACTCCATGTAGTCTGACTATCTCTAAAACATACAACTCGACCAACTTCTCAAGTGAATAATCCATACGAACTAGGATAAAATGAGCTGACTTCGTTAGCTTATCAATTACAACCCATACTGCATCTTTCTTTCTCGGTGTCAATGACAACCCTGTCACAAAATCCATGGTAACTCAGTCCCATTTCCACTCAGGAACTAACACAGGTTGCAATAAACCTGAAGGTACCTAGAAACGAATTCTGAAATATCTCTTTTCATTCCTGCCCACCAGTACGTTTTCTTCAAATCATTAAACATCTTTGTACTACTTGGGTGAATAGACAAAGAACTGTTATGTACTTCCTGTAAGATCTTTTGAATAAGCTCATCATTCTTCGAACACATATCCAATTTCTGAACATCAAACAACCATCAGAACCGATCTAAAAATCAGACTCTACACCTGACTCGCACTGAGCTCTTTTAGCTTGCAACTCACTGTCATCTTTCTGAGCTTTACAAATTTCTTCAAGAAACATCAGTTTAGCTATCAACTTAGCTAAAATAGAACCGTCATCTGATAAAGCCAAATTAGTATTCAAAGCTCTCAATGTAAATAAAGACTTTCTACTCAAGGCATCAGCAACAACGTTTGCCTTACCCGGGTGATAGTCGAACACTAGCTCATAATCTTCAATCAACTCTAGCCATCTTCTTTTCCTCAAGTTCAAAAATTTTTGGGTCAAATTTTGCTTTAACTGTCTGGAAGCATATTCTATTACTTAACCTTCCTGCATAAGTACACAACGCAATCTATTCAAGGATGCATCACTGTAAATCATAAATCTTTATCAGGTTCTGGCTGTACTAAAATAGGACCTTCAGTCAACAATGCCTTTAACTTGTCAAAAATCTACTCACACTTCTCAGTCCATTCAAACCTGACATATTTCTGCAACAACCTTGTCAACGGGGTAGCTATCATGGAAAATCCCTCTACAAATCGTCTGTAATAACCAGCTAATCCAAGAAAACTTCTAACCTCTGACACATTTCTGGGTTGTTTCCACTCAACAATTCCTGAAATTTTACTTAGATCAACTTTAATACCATCACCTGAGATAATGTGTCCAAGGAATCTGACTTCTCGAAGCCAGAAATCACTTTTGCTAAACTTAGCATTTAACTGATTATCTCTCAAAATCTGTAAAACCATTCTCAAATGTTCAGCATGTTCAATCTCATCAGGAGAATCAATCAGAATATCATCAATAAACACAACTACAAACTTGTCCAAGTATGGTCGAAAGATTCGGTTCATTAAATCCATGAATATGGTAGGAGCATTAGTCAAGCCAAATGGCATCACAAGAAACTCATAGTGGCCATACCTAGTTCGGAAAGCAGTCTTCGAAACATCTGACTCTTCAACCTGCAATTGATAGTAGCCGAATCTCAAATCTATCTTAGAGAACACAGTGGCTCCCTTCAATTCCTCAAACAGATCATCAATTCTAGGCAGTGGATATTTATTCTTTATTGTTACTTTGTTAATCTGTCAATAATCTATACACAACCTCATCGAACCGTCTTTCTTTTTCACAAAAAGCACTGGTGCGCCCCACGGAGAATAACTAGGCCTTGCAAAACTTTATTAGTTAATTCCTGCAACCGAGCTTTGAATTCTTTCAATTCCAATGGGGTCATTCTATAAGGAGCAATAGAAATGGGAGTGGTACCTGGAACCAACTCAATACCAAACTCAACTTCTCTAATGGGAGGCAAACCTGGCAATTCTTCTGGAAACACATCGGAAAACTCACAAACTACTGCACTGATTCAATTTTCAATTCTGGATCTTTAGTATTCAATACAAAAGTAAGATAAGCTTTATACCTTTTTCTCAAACATTTCTGAGCAGACATAATAGAAATCATGGCAAGAGAACTATCTGACTCATTTGAATTAACTTGGATAATATCACCATTTTTGCATTTCAACTCAATGTATTTCTTTTTGCAATTCACTATCACATCATGGGCAGTCAACCAATCCATACTAAGAATCACATCAAACTCATCAAATGACAATAGCATAAGATCGACTGGAAAACAGTGACCTCTAATCATCAAAAGACAATTTTTACATACTTTGTCTACTAACACATACTGGCCTAATGGATTCGATACTTTAATAACAAATTTGGTGGATTCTATGGGCTTGTTCGTATTAGGCATCAAACTCATGATAACATAGGAATGGGTCGAACCCGGATCACTCAAAGCAATAATACTAGTATCATAAAGAGAAAATGTACCCGTAATCACATCGGGGGAGGATGCCTCTTCGCGAGCATGAATAGCATAAGTCCTTGCGGGTGCTCTAGCATCTGGTCCAGCTGCTGAGTCTCTGGACATACCCCTGTTACTTGCTCCAAGTCCCAAATTCCTCTGTGGTTTGCCTCTAGTGGGAGCATTTCCCAATCTTGCACTCGGTCTAGGTGGTCGAGTACTACCCATACTTGCGACTGTAATAGTCTGAGCTCTTGAACCCACAAGTCTTCTACCTCTGTTTCAGCTAGGATACCCGGCTAAAAAATTTGATCTAATAGAGAACTCTCTAAGCCTCTTGGATGTGGACTAAAATGATCTGCTTATCTACCTTTTCTTCGTGTCTTGAACCTCAATTTTAGCTTTGCCCTTTTCTTTTTCTTTTAACAACTCCTCTACCTTACAGGCTCTTTCAACGAGAACAACAACCTCTTTTATCTCTAGACCGCCAACTGACAGTCGGATATCATCATTGAGCCCATCCTTAAATCTTTTGCACATGATAACCTCTGTAGACACACACTCTCGAGCATAATTGCTGAGTCTAACAAATTCACATTCATACTCGGTTACAGTCTTCTTACTCTACTTTAACTCAAGGAACTCTTTTCTTTTCTGGTTAATAAACCTTTGACTGATATACTTTTTACGAAACTCCTCCTAAAAGAAATCCCAAGTGACTCTCTCGCTCGGTATAACTTACACAAGAGTCTTCCACCAATGATAGGTCGAATATCTAAGGAGTGAGACAACACACTTCATGCATTCCTCAGGTGTACAGGATAACTCATCAAAGACTCTGATAGTATTCTCGAGCCAAAATTTTTCTCTCTCTGCATCATCATCTTTAGTATCCCAAAAATCTTCAGCCCCTTATTTTTTGATCTTATCAACTGGTGGCCTTTCTCTTGTAACTGTACCTATGACTGAGGGAGCTACATGGGGGATCAAAGAATCATGAGGGGGTAAAAGTCTAACAGCTGGATTCGTACGAATGAACTCAGAAAACCATTAATTCATAGCTTAGAAGAAGGTTTCTCGAGCCCCTTCTCCCTGACTAACTATAATGGGCCTTTCACTACTATCTGCTGGCACCGTCCTTTCTGCAGGAGTGGGCGTACTACTCTGTACATCATCTGCACCAGCTCGTTCGGGATCTATAACTATAAAAGAATAACATTTTAAAATCGTCAGGAGTCGTCACACTATCAAAATACAAGTATGGCATGTATAGGTAGACTCTTATTCATACTGAATATTCTAAGAACTGACTAAGCTCTCGCTCTGATACAAATAAATGTAACACCCCTTACTCGGGACCGTTGCCAGAGTCAAGCACGAGGCGTTACCTGACTTAACTTACTAGTTTGGAGCATAAAGAATTTCTTTTAAAATTAATTTACTCACGTTCAATCAATATGTCCCTAAAAAGGGCCCTCGAATTGGGAACATTAAAAGTTTTTCCGAATACTTAAATAAATCAAAATAATTTATTTCACTATTCACAATAAAACTGTCCACTTGTGTGATAGTCACTAATTTAATTATAAATTGAGTTACGAAACTTGTAACTCACATCCGTAAATTTTTCCTAAAACTAGACTAATATATCTTCTTATCATAAAATTTTTAGAATTTTTGGAATAGCCAAATAGTACAGTTAATTCCTTAAAATCTCCCCTGTTTCACTATCTAATGGTTCTGACCTCTATTCACTAGAAATCAATTATCTTATTGTATGAGCTTCATACAGTGCTTTCAGTTTCTATTCAAAAAAGACTCACAAAGGAATCTAGATATATAAATTATGACTAATAATTCTTTCTACACAATTTTTAATGATTTCCTAAAGTCAAAACAAGGGACTTCAAAAACCATTCTATCCCTGTCTCACTAAAATTGAAATATTACAAAATATAAAATTTCTTTGCCTACAACGTTTCTTTCATGTGAAAATAGACTCGATAAGATTTAATTCTATATCTCATTCACTCTCTAATTCCATTTCTACTATCGTTGGTGATTTCTCAAAATCACATCAATGCTGCTGTCCAGAAATTGGTCCATTGCAAATTTTTACTATTTTATAATTTCATTGTATTAACTATCATTTAGGCATACATAACACCAAAACATGTTCTTAAATAGCCATTTCAATAGCTAATCATTATCGAGTATTTACATGCTATTCATTAGCCATATCATAAGGACACACACAAAAAAATAACTCAGTCCCTATACATGCCATAACTTAAAACGTTTCGAATCACAAAATACCGAGATGGTCTGTTGATAGTGTGAAACGATCTCCAACGCCCTTACGATCCCCAAATTGGCTTGGGGATACTATAAAAAGGAGGAAAATAAAGGGGGTAAGCCTAAAGCTTAGTAAGTTTACAAGTAAATAAATAACAACATTTATCATAAATAATTATACTCATAAATTATCATCAAGTATCATGACCTTTACTTTTTTCTGTACTTACTCTTTTACTTGTTTACTTACTTACTTACTGATATGCCCCCGGTTCCGTTGATTAATCCGAGTTGTATAGTTGCCCGATCGATAAAACAAAGAAGAATCATTGGAGTTGAAATGAAGTCAGATATTAGGCTAAATGGAATTTTAGGGTGTCAAAGGATAGGCTTAAGGAAGAAGGCTAATCAAATGAATAAGGTTTGGTCATAAACAAAAAAGGACACTCGGTAATTGGAATTAAAATGAGAACTTAAGAACAAGGATGAACCAACACTTCGTTTGAAGGTTGACCCAAAACTTATAGGTTCTAAAGTTGCAAACAAGAAAGAATAGGGAAACCTCGACCCACTATCTAAAACAGATAGGAACCTTGGTATAATTTGGGTTGAACGCCACACGATTTCGTGATAAGTTCGGTTGAACAAAAATGGGTTGACGCCACTAACTAGTTAGGTAAGTCAACATAGTTTTTGGATGAAATTTAAGAGAAGAATTCTCTCAACAAATTGATAGAAATTCATTAAGGTTTTAAAAGTGTTATACAAAGTAATTTCAGCCTGAACTTATAGACTTTACATGGCAACCGAATAGGCAGTCTTAAGAGCTAAGTAAAAGGCTTGAAAATTCTAGAATTTTTGAAAGAAGGTTCCTTGAAGTTTCCCTTGCATTGAGAACGTCATTAGCTCTTCTAGAAGGCTTAATTTAGCTGGGAAAATGAATGGCCTAGGTGGAAACTGAGATGCAAGCAATATGGACCACAACTAGCTTAAATGAGCTTTAAATGTGCTGCAAGGTGCAGCCGAACCTTCATGGGAGTAATTGAGCTTGTTAGGATAGCTCAACGGTCTTGTGGTGTGAAAGCTAGAATAGAAATAGCCCCTTGGGTCTAATAGCTAAAATTTTTTAATAGCTATAGATATTTAAAGTAGAGGTCCTTATATGGTAATTAGACGAATAATATGTTAGTGGATGATAATGGCTTGGCATTTGTGTAAATTTTAATGTTTTTAAAGGTTCAATTAGTAAATATGTAAATAATGATAAATTAAGTAAAATAAAATATGACTATCATCTTTTTCCATCACCCACCACCAAAATTAGACCTAGGAAACTCCATGGAAGGAGCTTGAACATTCAGCCATCTTTCTCCCTTGCATGTAAGTGCCATTTTGCTCGATTTTTAATGATTTCTATGTTTTTGAAGTCGTTATAACTTAATCTAGCTAGCCCAAGGACTAATTTACAAAACTTTTAAAGGGTTTGGGTTTCACCATTGATGAATGTGTATGTGTTTTGATATTTTTTGGAAGAAAATGAATCTTTGTTGTTAGTTAAACAACATTTGTTAAGTGATTTTTAGTAAAATTGTCAAATAGGGATTAAATTGAAAAATGTGATATTTTCATGGTGAAATGTGTGAATTAATGAAAGGTATGGGTTGCTTTAAGCTTAGATGATATTCAGTTAGCATGGGTGTGGACTAAATTGCATGAATTTGCATTTTTATTAGTTTAGGACTATATTGTAAAGAAGTTAAGAGTTTAGGGGCAAAATAGTAATTTTCCATAACATGAGTTTTTGATCGAATTGAATAGATTAATGATTAAATGAATTAAATTTGATTATACAGATTAAGAAAAGTGAATTACGGAATTAGATCGAGGAAAAGATAAAGTTATCGATTAAACGATAAATTTATGTCGTACGAGTTCAAGGTAAGTTCGTATATTAATAAGCTTTAAATTATATATATGTGTTTACATACTTAATTGATATATTGGTTGATACAATACTACTGAAATTCTCGATTAGATATTAGTCAGTGTACAAATCCCGGTTGAACCTTAGGAATAAATAGGATACAAATGACATGTCATTAGGGATTATCGTGTTTGGGTGCTGGTCTCGTACGTTCTACTGGTGGATGAGTTTTCTGGCATGTGTTGTGGTTACTTAATAGCTTGTGTGAGCAGCACTGTGTAGCTACGTCTTGACCGTCAGCTTGTGTGAGCAGACCCAGTGATGGCTCGACAGTGAGCATCTATATGAGATATGAGATAGAGATGGGTTCGACCATGTATTGGCACTTAGTGTGCGAGATAATCGAGTATTCGATATTATTCCAAATGGTTCAATGGGCAAAGTGTTATTACGAAAGTGAATGAATTGGATATGAACTAGTACAGGTATGTATTTGAATCATGTGAGAATTGAATCTATGAGGTTTGTGATTTCATGTCTAACCCTATGGATGAACATGTGTTAGGCTTGTGGATCAAATTGTGTTGCATTATGCTATGTTTAATTACTTAAATTGTGATTAAATGGTACGCTGATTTATATGTTATACAAACTTAGTAAGCTTAATTGCTTACTCTGTTTAATTTTCTGTGTTTTATAGTGAATCCGAAGCTCGTTCGAATTGGAATTTGTCGGAGATCATGTCGCACTATCAAACTCTCATTTTGGTACTTTGGACTTTCTATATTTTAGTTAAATGACATGTATAGGTATTCTGGCTAATGTAGCCTATATGTCTTGATGAGTTTTGGCCATTTGAGTTGACTTGTAAAGTGGTCATATATTTTTATATGTATATATGTATAAATGGCCTTGTGATATGTGGTGTATAGTTGCTATATGAATGCCTTGCTTGTGAAATTGTGTTTTGGTACCAAATGGTTGGAATTGAGATGATTTTGCATGCTAAGTTTTAGGTACAATGTCTCATATATGTAATTGACCATTTAGGTAGACTTTTAAAGTATATTTGGTATGCTTTAAAGTGGTCAAATGAATGTGCTTATGGATATCATGTTGTATGTTTGGATATTGGATGTTATAGACATGGTATTGGTTGGTTTTGAAGGCTTATTTGTGCCATGGTTGTATGTGCATTCTTGAGCTTAGGTTGGTACCTATTTGGGTGAGAAATGTGGCTTAGAAAATAGCCTAGTTTCGTCCACACGGGCAGAGACACGGGCGTGTGTCTCAGCCGTGTGTGGCACACGGTTGAGACACACGGTTGTGTGTCCCCTAAAATTTCTAATGAAACCAGGTCAGTGAGTTAAACGGGCTAGTCAAACGAATGTGTAGTTGGCCGTATGACCCAGGTAAGTGAGTTACACGGGCTAGTCACACGGGCGTGTGGCCGTGTGACCCAAGTGAGTGAGTTACACGGGGTTGGACATGGGCTAGGACACGGCCATGTGATCCCATTTTGAATGCCCAAACGGCCTGAGATATGGGTGTGTCTCTTGACCGTGTGAGACACACGGCCTGGCCACACGGGCATGTGTCCCCTGTACTTTGAAAATTTTTAATGTTTTCCCAAAAGTTTCTTAAGTTCGTATTTCAATCCCCAATTATTTTTAATGTTCATTTTGGGCCTCGAGGATTCGTATTTGGGACTATATGATTGAAATTGAATGTTTTTTGTTTGGAATGAGAATGAACAAGAATTGAATGATTGTTTGATCTGTAAGTCTGATAATGCTCCATAACCCTATTCTGGCGTCGGATATGGGTTGGGGTGTTACATTCTCATCCAACATTTTGCATGTGGACGTTTTAAGCTCATTTAATCATGTTAGTTTGTTTATTTCCACAAATTTTTTAGATTTAATTTTATTTAATAATTTTCATGAATAATGTGTGTGTCACTTTACTTATGTTTTAGTCTAGTTCTTAATATTGAGTTTTCATGCTCTTGATTAAATACTATGGTATGTTAAAAGTTTCATATGTTAGAATTCTCTGTGTCATTTGTGTTAAGCCGAGTTATGCCATGTTGCGAAGTGTTCTAATCTTCTGTTTATATTTGTTTTAAGGACCTTCCGACTTACCACTTTAACTCCACAAGACGTTTCACTTATGGTCAAATACATGAACAAGTATCATTCAAGGAACCTTTGAATTCATGCCATTATGATGGTTCATGAAGTCCATTCAAGTTTAAGGGGCATGTCTGATGATACATTCACTTGGAGTTGCCAAATTTAATGCACCAATCATGTACATGGACGATTGGAAGTATGGGAGCTTTATGTGACCATTTGGTTTATATTCATGTATGAACTATATGCATAAACGTCCAAGGGGAGAGAATTCAGCATAAATTTTGCACATTGAACCACAACATTTATGCATAGGCTTGGGGGATGAACTTGAAGATTCATTGGTTCATTCATGCACCCACAACAACATTAATCAAATAATTTAAAACGCATGCATGTTCCTCCCAATACATGCATGACTAAGAGGGAATGACTTTGGGTTTCAAAGAGCATTCAATGCACATGGGGAAGTACTCATCATTAAAAATACATGTACAATTTAGAGGGGAGGAATGTGACTTTTCAATCATGCTTTGAATTTGGAAAATACATGGATGTAATTAAATTCTCAAGCATGAATTCCTTTATGGTTGAATATGGCCATTAGTCTCCTAGGTGTATAAATAGTTTGGGTCAACCCATTTGTAAGGTTACACAACTTTGAATATATAAATTTATTTGTGAAAAATTTCTCTCTTGCTTCTTAAATGATCTTTTGAACTTATCAAACTTTAACGGTTTTGTGGCATTCAACCCTGTCTTATCACTCCGTTCTTAATCCATCTCGTAGTGTGGAGACATCAGATACCAAGGTTCAAGTAATTTGCTAAGTTTTAAGTGGGTCGAGTTCTTTATAGCTTTGGTTCCTTAAATATTCAAGAACCGTATGTTCCCAATCAAGATGGTCCTTAACAAAAATGTAAATTTTTCTAACTACCGAATACGGGTCTTATTGGCATATTTTTGAGGTTCTATTCATATTTGAGAATTCACATCACAACTACTTATAGACTATCCTAGGTATGTGAATGGCCACAAATGACCATTAATGTTTTTCATGAATCCATTGTTGTACATTGAACAAAAATTTTCATGAACATGTGACTACATTGAATGACCGAATGGTCATGTAAATCCCTCCTTTTCATCCATTGAATTGAGCCTTATTGCATGTATCTTGAAGGTGCAATGTACCATCTTACTAGCCTCCTTCATCCTCTTTAACCATACATGAATGTGAACGTTCATTGAATTAATCAAAAGTCAAATTAATCCCCCTTAAACATGCATGCATCCAAAAGTTTATTGTTGCCGCATTTAATTCATACACCCTCCCTTGGGTGTGCACGTATCAGCCGAATAGACACGTTAATCCCCTTTGTTGCACCATCCATTAAGGCTTGAAAATGCATGTACACGTCCCTTCATGAATGTGCTTCTGATTTGCAAAAATTTGGTGTAGTAGATTAAACTAGTTTTCACACTTAAGGAGCCTGAATACAAGCATTTTCATTACATTTTAGTTAACTTCTTTAGTTTTATTTACATTTAATAGAATGTGCAAATTGAGTCTTTTATTGACCCTAAGGTCTGAATAAGGCCTAAGGGAGAGCTAACATACTTTGTGAGTCTCTAGGAGACATTAGAAGGCATTTTACCATGATACTAGACGCTATGTCTCAACACGGGCGAACTGATGTCATAACATAGCTAACAGAATGAAGAAAACTTAAGTCTTCCTTTGGTGTCGCAGCACAGACTGAGGGTGTCACGACATTCCCCTAAAGATGGCTACAGAGGAGGATACTGGTTGCTATGTCGCAACACAAGTCCTGGTGTGTTGGGACATTGACTTTGGCATGAAAATTAAACACGAAGTACGAGCGTTTTGGCCTATAGAATCAAACTTAAGGCTCAGAAACATCAACCAACCTAGGGTTAAGGACGACGACCACCTGAAGGCTATAAATAGGCTCATTCGGCACATGTTAAAGACACCTTGGAATTAGCCTAGTTTTTTCCTTTATATTAGTTCCGCTTTTTTTATTCAATTCAATAATTTTAGTTTATTTGTTTGTTGTTTTCTTTCAAGAGATCTGAATTGTGAAATTATTCAACTCTGTGGATTTATGCTTAATATCAATACAATCAGGCTCTTTCATTTAACCTATCTTCTCGATTTCTTTAGCATGCTTCCTTTTTACTTCGATTATATTTTGTTTATGAACACCATGAGGAACTAATCCTTCTATGGGGGATTAGCGAGTGGAGGTATGATTTGTTAACTATTTTGTAGGGTTACACAATCGATTAGCTATTTGGGAAAGGGAGAACGTGAAACAAACTGTAGGATTGACAACCCCGGGAAGTTTTCAAGGTGAGAATTACCCAAAATTGGTATTGCCCATCCATGAACACCTTAACCCGAAACCAATCTGGATCGTGAGGTCGAAAGATAAGTAGTTCTTGCTATCTCATTATGTTAGTGGAAGATTGAAAGATCCTACTAGGGTAGAGACTAGTTGATTGATGAGGAACCCGAAGTGATAGTTGATCGGGATTACCGAAGCGAGCTAATCACCTGTAATCAGATTTGATATATTCTTCCTTTTGAATCTCTTAAATTTTATCTTTTCAATTTGTTTAATTTTTATCATTATAAAAACCAAAAAAATCTTTTATTTTATATTATTCATACTATAACTAAATCTAAAGTACTAATTAGATCTTCTAATGCTTAAGTTAGAATTGATCTAGCACTCGTCTGCATTGGGTACGATCCTTGTAGTACTCACCCACTCCATTGTAAAAATATATTACAATTAGACCCGCATACTTGTAGATATTGCCTCGTAATTCTATCTTTTATTACAGTATTCACACTCTGAACATTAGTACATCTGGAGACAATCAAGTTGTTGGTGCCGTTGCTGAGGAGGCAACATCACTAGGTTAATTTTAATTTTTGCACTTAAATAGAATAATTAGAAAAAATTTAAGTGATAGATATGATTTAATTTATTTCATTTATTGTTACTAATCCTTTATTTCTAGGTTAGTGTATGACTCGCATTTAGGGCACACCTATTGTAGTAGCCACATATCAAGAGAGAATAATCTAAAGAAATTGTTGACAGCAACAACAACAATAACAGCAGACGTAAGATCCACCACCACCACCAATTGTGGGTAACGTACCATGTGAAAATCCACTATTTAACGACGTTGAAGATAACGCCCTAGGAAACCCACCAGCACCATAGCTTCCTACAAAAATTCAAATGGCTTGGAACGAAAGAACTTTAAGGGATTATACCATACCAAGTCTGGATATGGTCGATGAAAGTATAATAAGGCTAAAAATTATAATTAATAATTTCGAGGTAAAATCGGCTATGATTTAAATGATCCAAAACAATCTCAAGTTAAGGGGCACTATGATAGTGGACCCTAATCAACACTTACAATGGTTCTTTCAACTCTATGATACTTTTAAGTATAACGGGGTCACTAATACACTATTCGTATTCGATTGTTCCCCTTCTCCTTGATTCATAACACTTTTCCTTGGTTAGACTCGCAAGCACCAGGGTCTATCATGTCATGGGATGAACCTGGTAGAAAGTTCCTACAGAAGTTTTTCTCAATCAACAAAGTGTTAAAACTAACAAGGGAGATTGATATTTTTAGACAGATGGAGGGAGAAAGCTTTTATGAGGTATGGGAATGATTTAAGATGTTGATTAAAAAATGCCCGTACCACGGGTTTCCTAAGTGGATGCGACTGTAGGTGTTTTATAATGGGTTGTATACAAATACACGATCTGGATTTGACGGAGCAGTAACATGTGCCCTTATGAACAAAACATACGCGGATACATATGAGATCATCAAGAATATGGCAATAAACTCTGATACGGCCATGCCTCAAGCCCTACCTAGCCCGAGCAAGGAGCCTTTCGAGCTGCCTCGAGGTCCTATTACTTGATCACGAGCTAAACAATTCAAGGAGGCTGTTTCGGCTTTAGTTAACAAAGTTTGGGGCGAGATTTTGGTTGGGCACATCGAAGAAGCTTGGTCCAACTCGAAGAACACTCCATGCACTTTACTACGAGCTGAATTAAGCTTGGAATTATCTCAATAAGTTCATTTCAGCTCAATTTTAGCTCCATAACTTTTAATCCAGCTCAATTAATTTTTGTTGTTTAATTGGTCTTAAATCTGGGCGAATTTAATTATGCATGATAATTGTGTTTTTCTTACACATTATTAAGTCAATTTAATTTCCTACAGCTTATCAATATGTCTTATTACATGTTTTTAATTTGTCTTGTCCAAACCGAAATTAATTAGCTTTTAGTTTAATTAATTGTGTTTGTTTTAATTATAAGAATTTAAGTTGTCTAGATTGTGTTTAAATATGATTCAGGTGAATATTGAATAATTAAATTCATTTGCTCATGTTTTGTAGGTTGGACGAATGTGGAAGGGAGCATTTAAGTTAGATGCATGCACAATAGGTTCAATGAATTTGGTGATACATGCATGATGAATGTTCAGCTGATTTCATTATTCCAAGAACCAGCATAATGCCGTTCACACATGGAGTTCACACTCATGGCTTTTCGGTTTGGAATGTTCACACCATAGGACTTTTCAAAATTGAGTGGTCACACTTCATTTGGCCATTCAAGTCCTTTTAATTGTTGGTCACTTTTCAAAAAAAGCTACAAATTAAATGAGCTTATTTATGCACATTGACCGAATCTAGCTCATCCATGCACCATTCAAGTTGTCCAAGGTTCAATGTGAATTCTAGAAGCTTTCAAGTTCAAAGAACCTAGCCAAGCCATTAAAGAATTCATTAGCTTAATTTTTAAGAAAATGTATGTGACTATTCGGCTAACTTAGTTGCTGATTATAAATAGCTGAAATTTCATTTTGTAAAGGACTTTTGACATTTTAAGTAACGAATTGCTGCCAAATTTGTGAGGTATTTTCTCTCACATTTCGTTTGAGACCCGTAAGACTTATCTAGCTTCTAGTGGCGTCTTTCCGAGTCTTTCTTTCGAACTTATCACTCCCTAAACCCGAGTGTGGCGTTCACCTTTGATACCTTTGGTTCATACTTTACTAAGTATTGGGTCAAGGTCCTTATCCACCACTTCCAACTCAATTTGGTCCTATAAGTTTTGGGTCAACACTCTTCTTTAGTGTTGGTTCACTCTTGACCTTTTTGAACCATTACCAATTCGTACCAAATACCATACCATTTCGTACCAACTTCTATACCATTTCGTACCAATTCCTAAATACCAAATCGTACCTAAACCAAATACCATTTCTTGTTTATTCCTAAACCGAATTTGACCATACTAATCATACCATTTGACTTAAGCCAAATCCACATCTTATTTTGATCGAACTTATTTTACTTCTTTGAACACAAATATATTCTTTCTTCTTCTTGACTAATATACTTCTTCGTTTACGATCGGGAAATAAACGACTCGGGTTCAACTACTAAATCGATATCGTATCAAACTCCTGCCTATGGCCAATTGAATGATTCATATATGGCCAGAAACCCGCTATGGTAAAGGTAATCCAAGAGGATGATAAGTATCAACAGTTAGGGGGTAGACTCAATTGTATCAAATTAGCTTCTACACCATCTATGCATGGGGGAGATAAACCGCTCTTCCACTATATCAATAACCCGATTAAGGATGTGAAATACATCTGGAATAGGGGTGGAAACCCTTATGAGAATACATATAATCCCGGTTTGAGAGATCACTCGAATCTGAGATGGGGAGGAAACAAAGGAGTAGGTAATAATTTAAATCAAGTTAAAAACACTAATTACCAACCTCCTTATTTGCAGAAACCTTAGAACAATCTCAACCCAAATGACCATACTTCAGCAGCAGAGACAAAGAATGAAGTAACTAAAGACTCTGCCGGGACAAAAATCTCATTCCCTTTGAGACTAGGAGAAACGAAAAGCCGGGATGAAGATGAATTTGTAATTTTCCTAAACTTGTTTAAACCATTGAATGATAACCTACCTTTAATTGAGTTAATTGAAAATTTTCTAAAGTACACCAAATTTTTAAAGGAGATGATGGCTAGGCATAAGAAAATTAAGGTAGGAGAACAAATTACTCTAAATGCCTCATGTATCGTGATTATTTCAAGATAGGTACCTCAAAAATTGAAAGACCTGGAGAGTTTTACTATTCCAATAGAGATAGGAAGTATTCATTTTAATAGAGCTCTATGTGATCTAACAGCTAGTATTAATTTAATGCCTCTATCGATTTTTGAAAAACTCGGCTTAGGGGATCTAAAAACTACTCAAATAACATTATAGTTGGTTGACAGGTCTTCAGTACGTCCAAAAGGATTGTTGGAAGATGTGTTAGTGATGTGAACCAGCCTCGGTTGAATGAGTTGAGCCACTTTTGTTGCTCGATCGTCTAACGAAGAACTTTTGTTCGTCTTGAGTCAAAGAGATATAATCGTTCGATGATGTTGTTTATGGTTCAATTAAGGATAAATGGAATTTGGTTTATGTAATTTGTTTCAGCTAAGAAAAGAAGTAATATGATGGAAAAGGTATGGAACTTCGGTTTAATGGGAAATGGATGGATTGGCTTAAAAACAAGAAAGAACCAACACAATGAGTAAGTGTTGACCCGAATCTTATATGTTCTTAAGATGAAAAATGGACGAAGATAAAGGACCTCGACCCACTATCTATCAAAGATAGGGACCTCAGTATAAGTTGAATGCCACACTTTGGTTGAAAGTGATAAGTTCGGTTTTGCAAAGAGTAGGGTTGACGCCACTAACTAGTAGATAAGCCAACAGAGTCTTTGGACGAAATTGAGAGAAGAAAATCTCACAAATATTCAATATATTATCAAATTGAAAAAAAGTCCTTTTACAATGAAAATCAACAACTATATATAGCCTAATGTCTAGTAGCCGAATGGACAATTGAAAGCTTAAAAACTAAGAAAAAAAATGAACTAATCTTCAGCTTGAATTCATGAATGAGCTGGTAAAAGTTCGGCTGAATGAAGACCAATGAATAACTTCCAAACTAAGCAAATGAATTTGAGAAATTCATAGCAGCATCTACATTCGGCTGATGGCTTGAATGGGGCATTCAATAAGCAACTCTGGCTGAAAAATTACCAGAATTAATGAGGGCACTTGAGCAGCCATTTTAAGTGTGAATGGACGGTTTTTGAAAGCCTCATGGTGTGAACAAGCTGAACCGAACAACCATGGTGTGAATAGATGGTGTGAAAATAATAGATGCTGTTTTGGGAAGAGAATCGGCCAAGCCTTGGAGGGTTAAAGCCTACTGACTCTTGGTCGAATAGTTGCCTTGAAGAGTACCAAAATAATCTGCTTCAATGTATGAAATGTACCAGTTGCTAATACATCTTCCTATGCATGAATCTACAAGCATGAATCTGCCCAATGTATCTTCAAATTCAGCTGCACCTAAACAACACACATGAACTTAATTAAATTAAACAAATTCAGCTGAACCAATTTAAAACATAATGTGAACATACTAATTAGCATTGGAACAAATTAAATTATAACTAAACAAGACACATTAATTCGGCTGGACAGAATTAAAACATGTATTAAATTAAGACAAACTTAATTAAATCTGGACAAATTTATTTCAGCTAAGTCAAAACATATTAAATACTTGTAATAGTTTAGGACACACTTATGAGCTGTAGTAATGCTTAAATAAATGCAAATATAAAGACTGAAAATTCCAGCAATCGAATTAGCTAACTGAATAAAATTTAGCTTCCAGCAAAATAAACATAAACTAAAATGAGCTGAAAGAAATTAAACCGAGCTCAAACGAGCTGAATTAAGCTCATGTGAGCTAAACTGAGCTGGGAAAACTAAGATTGAGCTTGTTGAGCTGAAATTTAACTTCATCTTGCACTTGGGGCCCTCGTGTTTAGGCCAATCTCGTTGGCAACGAGTGGTGCCATAACATGATGTGATTGGGATCACATCAGTTAGTCAAAGTGCGAAGTTTTCTTATTCCTGCAAATTTTATGGTACTTGAATTTGAAGAAGATGGTGAGATACCGATCTTATTAGGAAAACCTTTTTTAGCCACTTCTTGATCCACCATTGATTTAGAAAAGAATGAATTAACTATGAAAATTAATGGCGAGACTAAAACTTTTAAATGTGGTCACCAATCAAACGATGAAGATAAGAGGAAGTTAGGGGAACAATGTAAAAAATTATTTATTTCTATCGTTTCTGAGTCAAGGGACATGCTTCCTTTTATGCATGTAGAAAGAATAAACATGTTTAAGGGACAAACGGGCACAGGTAAAATGGCACGATGGAAGATGGACCAATACTGACAGAACAGGGAAATCCTGCATCGGTGAATTAATGACACTGCTGGATGAATCCAATAGTAAAACTTAAAAATTAGTTGAATTATTGTTTAACTTTTGTAAATTATTGTATATGAAACTAATCACCTAGTTTAGATTTTGACTTTCATTTGGTGTAGGTTCATCTTTAAACCAAAACATCTTTAGAGTTGGAAGTTTTTAGCCGACACACAGTCAGTGTCGCGACACCATCCCAGGGAGTCATGGCATAGTAGAAAGTTTCCTTCAGACCTCCAAACTAAAGGGTCTGTTGCAACATCGAACCTCGGTGTCGTGACATAGGTTGTTTGCTGGGGATGTCGCGACACAAAACCCCTCTGTCTCGACATCGCTGTAATTTTCTGTAGGGTCAACTCGACCCAGTCAGGGAACCTGGTAGAATAACCTTAAATTAACCCGATTTTTAACCTTTTAAAACCCTATTTTCTAACTGAAAACCATACTTACCTCTAATGAAAACACCTATTAACTCTTAATTCCCTAAACTCTCTCAAATCCCACAAAATCTTTTAAACCTTAGACTACCAATTTCTTACACATTCTATTTAATTTTCACAAACTTTTCAACCATATTCGGGGTAACAAGGAACGAAAACATGGCGAGAAAGTAAGGAATTCAAACGAACGTTGATTAAAGATTAAATGTTCCTAAATTAAACTTTTTACTATTCCATTGAATTGTTTGTTTAGTATTGTATTAGAATATCATGGCTCCTAGAAAAAGTTGGAAGAACCAAAGAATTCAAACCATTGAAAGATCAGACCCCCTAATTTTGCAAACTCAGATATTGGGAAATATTTTACGTAACTTTAAGGAAAAACCTTTATCCAAGAGAGGAATTTGATCCGTTAATGGTTATGTGTAAGGACATATGACCTTTAGTTAAATGTCATAAGTGGGAATATTTTTGGATTGTTTCGAAAAAGAATGCTATGGTTCCCATTGTTCAAGAGTTTTATGCGTCTTTATGGGACCATGAGTCTAGAAATACTGAAGGCCATATATAGGATATTGTACTTGTATAGGGGAAGTAAGTGCAAGTAACCCCTCGAATCATTTACGATTTTTATAATGCTCCATATTATGAGAATGATTTTATTGATGAAACTGATTTAGAATACTTCCGAGATATAGATATGGATAAGATTATAAGTTTCTTGATTGAAGGTATAGGTGAATGGAAATATCGCGCAAGTACCAATATCGCAATATCCTTTCATCAAGCGGTCATGTTTCTTGAGTCTAAAATGTTGATCCAATTTGTATACACAGGAATCGTACCTACTTTAAATGTTTCTAACGTTAATACTTTCAGAGTAGTGTTACTCTATGCTATTTTGCAGAAAAAGAAGGTAGTATCGATAAATGGATTCATCAAAACACGAGGAGATGCATTGGTAGACAAAAGTTGGGAGTCTTCATTCCCCACCTAGTGACGACATTATGCAGAAAGGCAGGTGTACCTATGACATCCATCGAGCAGTTACTAAAACCATCCAAAAGTGTTATTGGCAACACCTTGTTCTAGTATATAGAATTGCGAGCTAAACAAATAAACAATTGGAGCAAGCGACAATAGGAAGCGACGACTACATCGACTCCATCGCAAAGGTTGACATGAGGTCAAGAAGACATCGGTGAAAGTAGTCATCCAAAGCTTGATTGGATGATACAATGGGTGCAAGAGTCGGGACCAATATTCCAAGAATTTGTAAGGTAAAATAACATCTAGGTCCCCAATTACATACCTGACATGTTTGGGCCGATGAATACGGAACAACAAGAAGAAGTGCAAGAAAGCGAGGAGGAAAGAGAAGGTGAAGAGAATGATGGGAGCGATGAGGACGATTGAACTATTTTAATTTTATAAAGACTTGTATTAATTATTGGATGATCTTAATTTAGACTTTGTAGGATTAGGATTAATAACTTGATTTTTTGTTTTGTTGCATTTTGTTAAAATTTTTATGTACGAACCCAACATGAAGGACACACAAACAATTTGAGTTAACACGATCAAAGAAGGAAGCACCCATCATTAGCAATTGGAGGGACCATGATCAATTGGGTAACTTCCTTCCTTATCTATTTTTGGGCTACACATTGAGGACAATGTGTCAATTAAAGTGTGGGGGGTAACAAATAAAAATTACTTTAAATTTTTACATTTTTTTTATTTTTTCATTTCTCTTGTGTGCTTGAGCTTGTAGAAATAAAAATGATTAATTAGGATCATGTACATAGGTTGCTTGTCTTTATGAATAAAAATTGGCATGATGATAGGTTATTTTAAAATTTTGATTATTAGGTTACTAAGTTTTATATGTTACACTATATATAGGTATTAAGCACTCAACTATACCAAGTGATATAGAAAATACAAGGAAATGAGCATTCTAGTACAAATAATAAATAGTTGAATTCGTATTTGTTTGGTTGATTAAATTTGTGCATGTTAAGATATTTAAGGATGACCTAAGGCATTTTTTGGAACACATCTAGAGCCAAAAAGCTGTCCTAATTATTTTTCACCTTTAGTACCAATTTGATGAACCACATTACAAGCCCTGAGCCTGAAATGTCAATTTGTATTTACCCTTGTTCTTTGGTCCTGAACTACACAATTATAGACATTTGACCATACGTATTGAGGGTTAAGTAGATACATCATGGCAGAGTTTGTAAAAATAGAGTGAAAAAGGAAACACTAGTGTGATATGGGAATTATAGATTAGCCTGAAATGCAAAACAAAAAGAAAAATCAAAAAAGAAAATCCATATGAGTAGAAAAAGTACCTGGAAAGCAAAAAAAAATTCTTCAGTGAGAAAAGAACTAAAAAAGAATAGTGACATAGTCATAGCAATAGGAAAAACTCGTTCATTAGTGCACTAAAACTCGTAGGCTATTCGTAGTTACTATATCATGCTATGATTTCCTATATGGAGCGAAAAGAAATGTGAGAGAAAGAGAAATAAGGCAATTAGCGGGTAAAGGTCAATAAGGGGGAAGGATAGGGATCAATACAATGTGGCAAACTATTTTTGTGTTTGTAACCCTTTTGATGCTTACTGTTTTTGAATTCTATACCTGTTCTGTAACAACTCGTTTTCAGTGAAACTGGAATAGTGGTTTTGGGACCACAAATATGATGTCAAAATAATTATTTCATTATTATTTTATTGTCTACAGCATGTTAGTAGTGTTGTATAAAAATTTTGTTAAGAAATTTTATCTTTAGCATGCTTAATTTAATAAAAAGGACTAAATTGCATACGATGCAAATTTGAGTTCTATAAGTAAAAGTGTCAAATTGCTATGAAATTGGAATATAAATGGCCTTAAATGGTAATTAGACCATTAATATAATTAGTGGACAAAGATGGACATCTTTTTAATGGTTTTAAAGGTTATAAGGTCAATTTGGTAAATTAATAAAATACCATAAAATAAAATAAGTAATAGAAAGATATCATCTTTCTTTCTTTTTTTTCAACCAAAATTAGCACCTAAGGAAGCCATTAAAGATCTTCCAAGGTTCGTCTATAGTCCTTCTATACATGTAATTGCATTTTTGTTTCGTTTTTAATGGTTTTTATATTTTTAGACTCGTTGTAGCTTAATCTAACTAGCCTGGGGACTAATTTGCAAAATTGTTAAATTTTTAAGGTTTTACCATGTATGTATATGTATTTTTTATGATGTTTGATGGAAGAAAATAAATGGTTGTTGTTAGTTAAACAACTTATGTAAAGGGAATTTTGATGAATTTGTCAACTAGGGATTAAATTGAAAAGTAGAAAAATATTCATGGTGAATTTGTGAAAAAAATGAAATGTAGGGCCTGCTAAGGACCTATGTAAAATTTGGCTATAGTAGGTTTGCACCAAAATGCATGAAATTTCATTTTATAAGCTTAAGGACTAAATTGTAATAAACTCAAAAGTTATAGGGGTAAAAATGTAATTTTTCCAAAATATGATTTTTGGATTGAATTGAATAGAATGAAGTTTGAATGAGTTAAATTTGATTATTTAAATCAAGAAAAGCAACATACGAATTTAGATCGGGGAAAGGAAAAAGTGTTGGATTAGCCTGTCGTATTTCTTTGTTTGTGATCGAGGTAAGTTCATATATTTATTTAGCATTTTAATATGCTTAATTTAAATATTATTATGTTGTATTACGATATTACGACTCTACGAAAATATCCAATGAAGTCTCGACGACTTTCGGATCCTGTTTGAACCTTAGGAATATATATGATACAAAAGACATGCCATTAGGGGTTACCGTGTTTTGGGTGCTGGTCCTGAATGTCCTACCGGTGACTGAGTTTTCAGCATGTGTTGCGGTTACTTGATAGCTTGTATGAGCAGCACTGTGTTGCTACGTTTTGACTGACAACTTGTGTTAGTAGACCAACTTATGGCTCGAGAGAGAGCATCCATTGAGAAAAGAGAAAGAAACAGTTTCGACCATATGTTAGCACACAATGTGTGAGATTCCCACGTATCTGATATTATTCTCGTGGTTCAACGGGTATACAAAGGGAAGGAACAAAAAATATTTCGATAAGTAATGCTATGAAATCATGAGAAAGGTATGAGTTGGTGATGATTAAAATATGCCTAGCAATGTTCATGAAAACATAAATGCTTATATGTTATGTTCATAAAAGCTATAATGTTATGCAATGAATTTGCCAAGTTATGTGGTTATCACTAACTTGAATGGTTGTTGTTGCTTAGGTTTGTGCCAAGCTATGTTGGATTAATTGAAACTTACTTTTAAGCTTATATATTGAAATGGTAAGCATTGTTTATAATTTACGAACTTACTAAGCATTAAATGCTTACTTTGTGTTGTTTCTCTCATGTCTTTAGATAATTGGAAGCTCGTTCGGGTTGGAAGCTTGTCGAAAATCCATCACTTTATCCATCGGTTATATCAGTAGATTTTGGTGTTTCTAAGTTCTAATTATAATGGCATGTATAGGTGTTCTGTTTGATGTTTTACCCATTTTCTTTTTGCTTGTGTTTAGGGCATTTTGGATGGTGAAATGATGCTAATTTTGGCATGTATATATATTTGGCCATAAAATGGTTGATATCATGGCTTATGATGCTTGAACAATGGAAGATGGAATGGTAGTTATATATGTATGTGATAAATGGTTTTTTATATGTTTGAATATGTTGAATTGGCATAATTGTTATAGATGACATGTATGGCTATTGGTGCTAGATGTTAAATGGCATAATTGGTACCTTTTGGTGTAAATTTGATAGGTAAACAAAATGGTATGATTTGGCATAAGCTTAGTTATAAATTAGTTGAACCTTTGGCTAAATTGAGCATATGATTTTAGATGTTTAATGGTTGCGATTGAGGTGCCTTTTGGGCATATTGGTTGTATGTATTTCTACCTTATTCGAGCAGCTTATTATGGCATGATTTGGTGCACTTTGGAGTGCTTGTTTATATGTGGAAAATTGGTTATAGGCGAATACATATTTGGGTGAGAAAAATGGATTGAAAATGACCTATTTTTTGTCCACAAGGCCAGAGACATAGGCGTGTGTCTCAGCCGTGTGTCCCCTGTAGCTTTCTAAGGGCTGCAAGTCAGGCCGTGTAACGGCCCAGCACACGGCCTGGCACACAGGCATGTGAGGTCATTTCGAAGGGTACACGGCCTGGTACACAGGCGTGTGGTTTGGCCGTGTGGCTTCGCCATGTGACCCAAGTTAGTGAGTTACACGGGGTGGGATAGGGCCATGTGTCCCTACATCGAATTTCCACACAGCTTAGGACACGGGCATGCCTCTCGGCCATGAGACTCCTGCAGTTTGAAATTTCATATCTTTTTCTGAAAAATCCTATATGTTTTCGATTTAGTCCCAACTTGTTTCTATTGTGTTTTTAGGGCCTCCAAGGATCGTATAAGGGACAATATGCTTGAATTTGAATAATTTTTCCATGTTTTATGTTATGTTTTGCATATGTTGAATAAATGTTCATTAAATGATGTTAACTTTTGGTAATACTCCATAGCCCAAATCTGGCGACGGATATGGGCTAGGGGTGTTCATGTCCTAAGCTTTAGAACATTACAAGCCGAAAAATCCTATGTGACCTAAATATCCTTATACATGAATGGATATCATGCTAGACATCTACATAAACAACTATTTGTATTTTTCTTGGATAATCAAAGTACTTGTACGATTTGTAGATGGATTCCTATAGGTGAGACCCTTAATAATTGTATATTTTGTAACATACTAAACTTAGATGCTTGAAGTAAAAGGTGGTAAGTCAACTATTTATCATGTTGAAATTGTTAGTAAGCATGGAATGCCTAAGTCATATGCTCCGAAGTCGATACTTTTATCATACTTGCTTAAGGGTTGTCATATTTTGTTTATGTTGCTTAAGGACAAGCAATGACTTAAGTGTGGAAGAGTTTGATCTGCCGAAATTTAGTGTGGTAGATTAAACTAGTTTTCACACTTAAGGAGCCTGAATACAAGCATTTTCATTACATTTTAGTTAAGTTTCTTTAGTTTTACTTACCATCAATAAAATGTCAAATTGAATCTTTTATTGACCCTAAGGGCCGAATGAGGCCTAAGGGAGAGCTAACGTACTTTACGAGTGTGTAGGAGACCATCAAAAGGTAATTTTACTAGACGCTATGTCGCAACACGAGAGGATGCTAACCTAGGGTTAAGGACAACGACCACCTAAAGGCTATAAATAGGCTCATTTGGCACATGCTAAAGACACCTTGGAATTAACCTAGTTTTTTCCTTTATATTAGTTTCGTTTTCTTTATTAGGTTTCGATAGTTTTAGTTTGTTTGTTCGTTGTTTTCTTTCAAGAGATCTAAATTGTGGAATCATTCAACTCTCTGGATTTATGCTTAATATCAATACGATCAGGCTTTTTCATTTACTCTAGCTTCTTGATTTAATTAGCATGCTTTCTTTTTACATCGATTACATGTTGTTTATGAATGCCATGAAGAACCAGTCCTTGTATGAGGGATTAGCGAGTGGAGGCATGATTTGTTAACTATTTTGTAGGGTTACTATTGTGTGTAAAATGATGTACGATTTTGTGCAAGTATACACGTTGGTTCAAGTAATAAAGTGATGAGTGAGTATTGTTCCCACGAGGATCAGATTGAGGTACAAAATTTGTCAAGTTATTGTAATATTGTTAATGTTATGGCAAGACTGACGAATAAAATGCTATGATAAACTAAGGTAAGTATGCAGTGATAATTCAAAGGAAAGTTGATGTATACGATAGATGGAATTGATGAATAATTGGAAATATTATGGAAAAAGTGAGAGCTGAAATGTAATGGCAATAACGAGAGTGATTATCCGAATATAATGTATACAAAGAAATAAAAACAACTAAATGTGTTGTGGAAAATATACTATGACAAAGAATAAGGATAGAGTGATGTTAATTCGGATGGTCTGGATTACCTAGAATCTACCTTTACTGTCAATAAGGCCTTGGAAAAATCGTATCTACTTTACTGCACAGAAGAATTCTAAAATGGCCTGCCTCTCACAAGAGCAAAACCTCAAGTTACCTTGCAAGTGTCTATAGGCTTTGTAGATATCTTACATGGGTTCCATCTGTAAGATCGTGACTCTATGTCTAGAGTTGACTACAAGTATCTATCGAATACTTGCTCATTTCATTTAATTTTACTCCAACCAGTCCATCCCTTCCAGAATTAGAATCCGTTTATAAGTATGCGAACAATTTTCTATGTCTAGAGATAGTTAGTTGCATTTTAATTAAGAAATAAGAACAATCAAAAGAAACAGTAAAGTAAATTAGATATACACTACATCCATAAAAATAGTTTAAAGTTTCATCGAAAGTAATCCCAACCCTAAGGTCACATGGCCAAAATATCCACATTATTATCACATACTTACCAATTTTCTGCACATATTCACTGCATATTTACATTTGTACCACAGTATAATCTCTGTTATATAGCATGACAACATATCCACTTATTGACTGTCACATGGAATGAATAACATACACTCTTATTCACTTTCACAATGGTCATCACAAACTTATAGCATACATCACAGCATCTCATATATGTTCATGATTCCACAATTTCACAAATTCACAAGCAAATATATTTCACATTTAATCCTAGGTGTGAGAACACTTACACTCGAAATTTAGAGAGGATTAGGCTACCTCTAAATTTCCAATTACACAATGAATCATCTACGAGTGGCGATGCCGAAACACTCACCAAAAATACACTTTCGCCGAAAAGCTAAAAGCTTAAACAAGCTTTTCTTTACCTTTGTCTCTACTCGTTGAAGTTCCTATTAACTTCGTTGCTTCAACGAGATAAACCACACAAATATTGAATAAAAAATCAGTCAATAACTTACCTAAAATAGTCACAAACATAAGCCTAAGCTACGTTCTCTTTTAACCAAAGCCTTTGACATGGAAAACTTTAAATTCAAATATCTCAGCCTACACTTAAACTTTTCACCCAAAATGAATTTCATTCATCTACATAATCATCTACGACTAATTCCCAACCTTTAAACTACACAAAACTACATGTTTTAAGGTATCAACATTTTTCGACAAGTTTTGGCCATTATGACGAAAATTCATTAAAACTCGAGAATTCCTTAATGAAACTTCAATGTAACTTTAGAATCCTTGTAATTATGTTAAAACAAGTTGAAAAACACTTTAGAAATAAGCTTTAATCAACAAACATGAAATCCACCATTAATTGAGCACTTGTTGCTGAAAGACATTAGTAGAAGTGGAAGGGGTTGTTGGGGCATAAGTTGGGGAGGAAGATGTAGAGGTAGAACTGGAAGGTGGATGTCATGGCAATTCCTCCCCTAAAAACCTCATAACAAACTGCTTTGTAATGACCCCTTTGTTTGTAATCATATCTTCATTTGCTTGAACTGAACTTTCACACGTTGGCAAAGGGCAGTAATAAGGGAAGGAAAATTAAAGCTTCCAGCATTCTTTTGGGCACACCTATGAACCTCTTTAAAAATGATTTTTGCACACTGATTTTCCTCCCTGTCATTACAGGATGGAGTAGCAACATTCGCACCTTTGAAATTGTAGAGTTATGAGTATAAGGATTCAAACGGGATTTGAAGAAGTAGTACCAAAATCAACAATGGGGTTTCAAAGAAACTCGTTCTACAATGTAGCAATCTTGTCTGGACACTATCCACTTGGTTCCTTCCAGACACTGATCCTTAAGAACTTGATCCGGATCCTCAGCCATGATTGTTATGGCAAACTAAGAGTGCTAATCTTGACCATCAAGTAAGCCATACTAAGTATTGATAAAGTACTCATCGAACAACACTGAAACACCTCTCACATATATAAAAGCATTGTTGGGAGAAGTCAGGTGGGCATAAAACTCCTGTATCACTTTTGTTAAAACGTCTTCTAGATGCAAGCAATAGATTTGCCACCCATGCTTTTCGACTATGGAAGAAACTGGTTCATCATACCCTATAAAAGGCGCATCTTAAAAAAGGAAACCTTTTTCCAAACCGAACAGTCGCTTGGAGGTGTTATTTGTGTATTTATCCTCTATGTCTTTGTTGAAAAAGGTTTTTAGAGGTATAGGGGGTGATTGAGAAGGAACACATCTTGCCATTGCTTTGAGAAGTTTAGAGTGATTGTAAAAGAAATAGGTGGACACTTTGAGTTTTTTTGCAGAAACACGAGTAAATCTAAAAGAAAACGAATGTTGAAGGTAACTATGAAGAAGGTGAAATGATTAGGTTAAAAGAAAAAGAAAATAAGGGTAGAAAATGTAAAAAGTTACTGAAGACGTGACATGGGTGATAAGAGTGTGGTAATTATGGCTTGACACGGTGAGATAAAATTTGGGGGGAAAAATAATTTTTTTTTAAAGTCAATATTTTGGAAAAAATTTCTAATGGGCTAACTACTAAAAGATGAAGCCCAGCCCATAGTATACCTACAAAATAAAAAAATAAAAAATATTAAACCAATCAGATGAAATAACCGAAGGAAAATAAATTTAACAAAGAAAAACAAATAAAGTAAAAAGGAGAATGGAGACATAGAAGTTATGTATTTCGAATATCAATGGATTGTTTATCTCGAGTAATAGAAGTACCCGAGTAATGCTTCAAATGTTTTCCATTGGCTTTGAATGTAAGCCCAGTCTTTATACCTTTGACCTCTATAGCTCTATGAGGATAAACATGAACTATTTCGAAAGGTCCAGACAAACGAGACTTTAAATTTCTCGGAAACAATTTGAGCCTAGAATTGAACAACAAGACTCGTTGTCTAGGTTCTAATTGTCGTGGCTTAATCTTCTTATCATGCCATCGCTTGGTTTTCTTTTTGTACAGTTGAGCATTCTTGTATGCCTTATCTTTGAATTCCTCCATCCTATCTAGCTCAAGTAATCATTTATTATCAGCAGCGAACCAATCTATGTTCAACTTCATCATGGCACAAAATGCTTTATGTTCGAGCTCAACAGGTAAATGGCAAGGCTTCCCATAGACAAGCTTGAAAGGTGACATCCCCAATGGTGTTTTGAACGTAGTACGATACTCCCACAAAGCTTCATCTTGTTTGGATGACTAATCTTTGTGAGTTGGGTTTACCACTTTCTCTAAAATCTGTTTAATTTCTCTATTAGAAACTTCAGCTTGTCTATTTGTCTGGGGGTTATATGCCATGGCAATCTTATGCCTCACACCATACCTATTAAATGCGTTGGCGACTAATTTGCAATTGAAATGGGGGCCCTTATCACTAATAAGTGCACGGGGTGTACCAAATCTTGTGAAGATATTTTTATTCAAGAACCACAACACTGACTTGGAATCATTAATAGGGAGAGAAACAACTTCTATCCACTTGGAGACATTATCTATGGCCACAAGTATGTACATATTGCCCCAAGAAGGTGGAAATGGACCTATAAAGTCGATCCCCTACACATCAAACAACTCAACTTCTAAAATGTTTTGTAGCAGTATTTCATGCCTCCTCGATAGGTTTCCCATTTGTTGACGTGGGTCACATATCTAATAAAATTCATGAGCATCTTTGAATAGACTTTGCCAATAAAAACGAAATTGGAGAACCTTTGTAGCAGTTCTCATTCCTCCGAAATGTCCTCCATAAGGTGTTGAGTGACAGTGTTGAAAATGCTCTGAGTCTCATCATCAGAAACACATCTCCTAACAATTTGATCTGTACAGTGTTTGAATAAGAAAGGCTTATCCCAATAATATTGCTTGGCATCATGAAGAAATTTCCTTCTTTTTTGACTGATGAGCTTAGGTGGCAGCAACCCATTCACTAGGAAATTTACTATATCGACATACCAACGTAATGCCATGACAACTAGCAGTTGCTCATCTAGGAATTCTTCCTTAATGTGTTGAATATTTCCATCTTCATTTCCTGCTTCTAACCCTGACAAGTGATCAACCACATGATTCTCGGTCCTTTTCCTTTCTCGAATTTCAAGATCAAATTCTTGAAACAGTAATATCCACCTGATTAACCTAGGCTTGGCATCCTTTTGTCACCAAATACTTAATTGTTGAATGGTCTATATAAACTGTGACCTTGGTACCAACTGGATAGGATATAAATTTGTCAAACACAAATATCACAGATAATATCACAAAAATATCACAGAGAAGTTCCTGAAGAAAAAAACACAAAGAGTATTTTATTATGATATTTTCTTTGGATTTCATTTCGTCTTTAATTGTTATTCTTTAAAATTTGTTCGAAGTGACTGATCTCTTTTAATTGGCACCCTTGAATTGTTCTAAATTCATCAACAATAGGTATTCTTTTCCAAATTGACTTGGACTTTCAAGAACCCTAATTTTTAAATTTGATTTACTTATTCATTTTGTCTTACATGCTGCCATTTCTTCAAATTAGATCTAACTTGGATTGTTTCATTGTCAGGTGTAGTCAAAATCTAAGTATCTGATGCGAGCTTGTAAATGATTAAATTATCAAGTCACGTGGATTCCAGATTGTTTCTGAAACGGGTACTTGATAAAAAAGATAATAGATAGGAAATCTCAGATTCAATGATTTCTTTGAGAAACAAACTAATATTATAGGAACGTGTCCCGTTTTCTATAAGACAAACAATTGAAATAAGAGATAGGTTTTAAAAGACTGCGATCCATTGTTTATGGAAGCAAAAAGAACTGAAGGTATAAGATATAAAGGTTGAAAACCACAAGATAAAGGCCTTGATAAGCTCGGAGTGAATCTCACAAAATGTATCTAGATTCATCAACCTTCAAATTACATAATAAGCAGCTATTTATAGACTATTCTAAGCATATGAATGCCCAAACCATTCAATAAATATGAATACTTAATAATTGTGCATGAATTTCATTAATCGCATGCAATTTGAAAAGTCACTTAATCCTTCAGGTGTTCTTATATACTTAAGGTGGAAGGAAAAACTTCAAAGGTCACTTTCAGTTCCCTTTTTGGACAATGGAAATGAATATTTATAGGGTTGTCGAAAAGTCACTTGTTTTCTTAAATATGATGCTTTTAGAATTACTATAAAGGTCATGTTCAACTCCCATCTTGGATGGTGGCAATTTGAAGGACTTTGGTTAACCGAATGGTCACTCTTGACACAGGAATGTGAACCTTTTAAAATTCCCTCCGTTAATCCATCTAATGAATGCTTGAATCCTTAAATTCTAATTTGGAGATGAATGGTCTTTATGGAAGATGCATGGCCAACAGAGGTACCTGTAAAATAATATAAATAGAGATCCATTTCACAGCTCAATCATCAATATGCATAAATTAAAATATTATGAGTGCAATGAAAATATTGACACAAAACAAACAAGAAACAAAATAGAAAACCATAAGTTCTTTATTTAAGATGAGAATAAAATTTATTAAAATGTGACTAAGAAAGACTTATTTTGAAACAAAATAAACGTTGCAAGGCTGATGTTCCATGATAAGTCCAAAATGCCATGTGAAATGTTCCAACTTAGCTTGAATTACTTGTATAAGAACATTTAACGCCTCATTTAGGTTTTTAGCCCTTACCCTTGTAATTAGCCCCATAGATACTCACAATGCATCTATGAGGAATAAAACATTCACATTTGGTCCTAAAGTCATACCCATGCTGATAGAGGGTTGCGCGTGGACCAAGATCGAGTTGCCAAGTCACGAGAAAAGTCTTACGAAAGCTCTAAACGGTTGGATCTAAAATGAAACAAAAAATTAAACTTAGAATCAACAGATCTGAAATGAAACACCCAAAACAACAAAGAATCAACCAAGAATTGAAACACTTATTAATAGGGATTCTTGGAAGCCAAGAACATGAAATTGAACTTCAAGAAAAGTCTCCAATCAGCCGAATCTGACAAGTAAACACAAAATAGAAAACATTAGACCCAACAGATCACGAAACCCCAAATTGAAGTAGAATTAGGTTTTGTGCTGCAAGAAAAAGAAGAATTATGAATCAAGAACGATTCTTGATGCCCAAGACTGGTGCTGAACAGATTCTTGAAGATTGAAAGGGCTGGAAACGCAACAAGAGAGATTAAAACAATTTAATCAATGAATCGGCACAAGAAGAAAAATTAAAGAGGAATAAACAACAAGAAAATAAAGAAAAGTCCTAAGAAGCCTTAAAATCGAGAAAGATTTCACAACTCTCTTCAAACGGCTCTAATCTCCCCTCCAATGTAGGACAATGGCAAGAAGAAGGCTGAAGATGGCTCCCACAATCAAAAAGATTGTTAAAACTACTTCCAAAGAAAACTCAAGAGAGAACTCTTGGAGAAACTCAAAGAGAATTTTCACTTAACAAAAATTTGATTTCAATGTGTAATTCAATGTAATTGTGTATAAGGTGGCCGGCCAAGCCTTATTATAGGCCTTCTATCTATTTTCCTAACCCTATTAGGAAAACTAAAAAAAATCTAATTATTAACTTCAAGGGAAATTCGGCCAAGGCTTTTAATGGGCTTCTTGGGCTGAATTTTTTACATAGGAATTTAATCATAAAGTCTAAAAAATTAAACTAAGTATTTAAAGAATTAAAACTTAACAAATTGGGACACTTTGACAATTTGGCCTGATTTTCAACTAAGTTTGGTTTGAACTTCTTGATTGGGCTTGGAACATCTTATTGGGTCGTGTCTTCAAGAACTTGGGCTTGTGATCCTTTCTCTCCCGAAATTGGTTCGTTGATGCTTGTAACTGAGATCCAATGCGCCTTAGCTGCAAGATTCGGTTTCTTGGACCAAGATTTCAAAGATTTGAAATCTTGATTTTCTTGATTCTTGAAGTCGCTCAAAACAACAAAATTGGACCAATATTCGGTTTCTTGATTTTCTTGAAAACAAGAAAGTGAATCTTGATTTTCTTTTTCCTTTGTATACGCATCTAACGCCTTGCTAATGAAGTCTTGAATGATTCCATTTAGTTTCATACGCATTTACCTAGCCTTTGACCTCGTTATTGGACCTTGTGGTAATTTGAGCCCATCACGTCCTTGAGCTTGAATTGGGCCTTTGTGGCTTGTATCACATGCTCACATCTGTATCCTCATTCGTCTAGAGCCTTAAGACAAATCCACAACTAAGACAAACTTGTGGTCCTTTTCTGCATGCGTCTTTACCAATTATTTAGATATATTTTTAACCAATTGCTTTCTCTTATTGGAGGCTTTAATTTGATTGGGATTCACCATGAACTGACTTGATTTCTTTCAAGATCCTTGTTCTTGCTTGGTTTACTTTTTTTTTCTATTACAATCAATTGATTTTATTTCATGCTCTTTTGTTATGCAAACTGACTTGGTTGTTTGTGATGGGATGCGTGCAGAATAGTATCAAATGATTGTCCAAGTCGTGAATTAGGTTAAGGGTTCTAAACGAATGAAAGGAAACTTGGAGTTTGACTCATCTGAGATGCAAATGGTTAAAGTCAAAATTAAAAAGGCAGCAACAAAAATCAAGCAATGAAAGAAATAAGGAGATTGGATCCAAATAAGTGTTCATAGAGGAGTCAAAGTCGATTAAGGAAGCACTTGTTCTTTATGAGTTGCAAACAAATCAAGGTTTCCAATTAAGAGAAAATAAATGATTAGAACAAAATTGAAGAATAAAGATCCAACTAAAATGAAATCATAAAAAAGATTAATGGAATGTTCGACAAACCAAGAACAACGAAGAATCAAGTATATAAAGATGATTTGAACTATTCTAAGATGGAAAAAAGCTTCCAAATTGAGATTTATACAAACGAAACAAAATAGATTAGGTTTAGAGTCAAAAGAATAAAAAAGAAAACCAAACTGCAAGGAAAGAGAGAGGAGGCCAAAGAGAATTCCAAAAGCAAGCAGGCTAGGGTTTCTTGGATGAGAAGAAATTGTTATTGAACCAAGAGAAGGCCTCCAACCAGATTTGAAATCGAAAGAACAAAAAGTTTGTTAGAATGGATTTTTAGGCCATAACAAAACTGTTTTGTGATAAAAGTAAACAACACCATACGAAAGTAAGAGATCTCCTAGTTTTGAATTATTCTTGGTGTACTAAAAAGGGAGAACATATTTTTTTGAAGCTTCTTAATCTGGAAGTAAATAAATGAAAGATTAGAAACAAACAAATAATAACTGAAGAACAAATTAAAGAAAAGAAAAAAATTATGGAAAAAGAGTAAAGTGGCGTGAAGAAGTTTTAATGAGCCTTAGAATCAAGAAAAACCACATCCCCCTTCAAACGACTCTAATCTCCCTCCAGGATGGGATTCCTGGAAAAGAGAATCTTGAAGATGGTTCCCAAAATCTACATGATTGTTAAAACTTATTCTAAAAGAAACCTGAGAGAAATTATTGAAGAAAAAACACAAAGACTATTTTATTATGATCTTTTCTTTGGATTTGATTTTGTTTTTAATTGTTATTCTTTCATATTTGTTCTAACCAATTCCTCTCTCTTAATTTGCAACCTTGAATTGTTCCAAATTCATCAATAATAGGTCTTCTTTTTGAAAATGACTTCGACTTTCAAGAATCTGAATTTTTAAATCCAATTTACTTATTCTTTCTTACTATTCAATCTATCCTACATGCTAACCTTTCTTCAAATTAGCTCTAACTTGGATTATTTCATTGTCAAGTTTAGTCAGAATCTAAGTATATGATGTGAGCTCGTAACCAATAAATTTATAGGTCACATGAATGCTCGATCATTTCTAAAACAAGTAATTGATAACAAAAGATAATAGATAGAACTTCATATTCTATGATTTGTTTGAGAAAAGAAGCAATGTTATAGGAATGTAACTTATTTTCTATAAGACATACAATTGAAACAACAGATAAGTTTTAAAAGACTACGACCTATTGTTTATGAAAGTATCAAGAATCGAAGGTATAAGATATAAAGGTTGATTGCCACAAGGCAAAGTGATGTGATTTCTTGAACCTGGATAGAACCTCGATAGTATACTAATGAGACCCATACTCAAAGTTATAAATTCATGTTTGTGAGGGATCGTCTTAAACAAAAACAAACAAATAAAAATACCTTGACTTAAGGTGCTTGGAATTTTTAAGGAACCGAAGTTATATATGAACCTGACCTGCTTAAACTTGACAAACACTCAAACCTTGGTATAAGAAGCATTGGTGGCACCGCACTACAGAAAAGGATGAGAAGGGGAGTGATAAGATAGGTGAACGCCAGAAAACCATAGTTTTGATAAGTTCGAATAAGTTCAATGTAGAACAAATAGATAAACTCTCACAATATAAATTGTATTAAAAGTTGATTGATTAGCATTCTAAAAATGAAATGACAAACTATTTATAGACCTAGGCATACCAATGGACACATTCAACTATTAATGTGTATACATGTATATGTGTTGTACAATGTATAGTAAAGTATATAGTAAAATACATGAACATATGGGTGCAATGTATGACCAAATCGTCAAATTCATCTTCCATGGACGTTCTTGAATCATTGGGTACTTGAAGAGGCAATTCGTCCTCTTTTTGAAGTGCATGAATGGGCAAATTCATCCCTCTTGTGTAGATACATGTATAGTCACATTCAATGTTTGTGCATCTTCCCCCTTACCGTACATGGATGTGAGGTGTTCCGTGAATCTTCAAATGGTATATTCTTCTCCCATAGAACCGTTCATGCATGGAAAATGAATCTATAGCTGTATTGGATATTCATATACATGAATTCAGGGTAGAATGTGAAAAGTCATATAGTGCATGTATCTCCGTGTTTAATGAATGACCGAAAGGTCATATTCATCTCTCTTGGACGTTCATGTATCTTTGCATGCATGAAGAGTCACATTGCTCTTCCTTGGCAAGTGCATGAATGTTGAAACACATTAAATCTTGAAAGGAATTTGGAAGGTCACCAGTGTAATGCACTTAACACTTGTGTGAAAAAGTGTCCAGCCATATGTACCTGAAAACACTATAAATTGACATCAAAACACAACTTAACAATAAAAAAAACTAGACTCCAAATACCTCATAACTTAACACACGAATACTTAGATAAAAATAATGAAAATAAACTAAGTTGTGAACACAATTGTAAACTCTTGAAAACATGAGACTTTGGTGCATAAACAAGTGACACAAAAAAAGGACACAAGCATATATGACACTTTAAAACATGATACAACAATATAAACACACTTAACATATGATAGTCCCAATGCCACAACTAACATACTTGGACAAGAAATAAACATGATAATAATAAAAGCAGGATATAAAAGCATGAATTATTATCAAACACACATTAGGACGTCGAACATTAATGAATCCCATAATATAAAGATTGAAGTTAGGTTGTTTTTCATTTTGCATTTGGAGGTTCACATGAGTTCGAGCCCAATTATATTGACTCGGTCAATGGTTGGCCTCCTTATGCCCAATGCCTTTAGTTCTCAAGAAAGTTCTGTTACGCACTATTCTTGCTTCAAAAGCCCATCTTAGCCCAAACAATCTCGACCCATTCAAATTGGGGGATTGGATCTGACTCCAGTTAGAGGCCCAATAACATTATGTGTTGTGACCACATCATACCTTCCCTCTTGAAAATCGTCTAAATAGGTACTTCCTTAAAAAATATGGATAGGTTACATTTAGGACTTGATATATTTTTAGGATAAAGAATAAAATTAATGGATTGGATAGAGATTGATAAACAAAAACTCGGCCTATAAATGAACCAATATTATATAATAGTGTGACCCTATTTCTACAAAGCAAAGTTAAGTTTAACAATTGGTTTTGATAGCAAAATCGTGACCCACTATATATAATGGAGATAGGGACCAACAATATAGGGTGACCGCAACACTTCAAAAAGTGATAAGACCGGTTGTGAATGCCACAAGAATTGCAAGTTCTTGATAAGTTGGATAACTTATTAAAAGAACAAAGAGTTTAAAAATCAAATTTATATTAATTCAAATATGTATAATTTTTACAAAGATACATGACTGAAATACATATAGGCTAAACAAGGATACTAATGGAGAATTCGACTTTAAATGGTGTACATGAATTTCACTTTAACAATTAAAATGTGTTTATGAATTCTATTCAACCAAATAGCCAAATGGTCTGTTTTAAACCATTTTATGAATGCTTAGTGATTAAGAAATTCACCAAAAGGAACACTTAGCTCCTTTTTTATGCAGTGGCCTTAATGGTGCATGGGTGTAACATGTAGGTTTGTACAAGTATACACAGTTGGGACTGTACATGTTAATCAAATAATTACAAAATTAAAGATTACAAGTTGGTAAGAAAACATAATAGTTTTGATGTAATGGACAAAATTAATATTAACTAAATACAAATGAATGAATTAATCTAAATGCAATGAATGAGATGAGATGGTTTAGCAGCAACTTCATAAGCTTCAACAATAATAACATGAACGGGCTAGAGTAATTACAACATTCAACTTAATTCATTTTTATCATTCTTAACAATGTCCATAAAGTATTCCATGACAACTCGATCTTTCATTAACTTGAAACCAATTGTAAGTCTTTTTTGAATCTAATTCTTAGAGAAACATGCATACTACCATGATCATATTTAACTAAGTTTTTCTTAGAGTTATGTGAAGTAACAGGGACAAAATTTAATCATACAAATCCAAAAGTTATGCAAGGTAATAAAGCTCTCTTAAGTTATCACGAACCTTTATTTTAATCGGGCTAGAATCTAAATTAAGCATGCATCTTTCAATTATTGCGTCCATTAACAGTCACCTGGCTAGGATTGATAACCTAAATCTAATGCATTCAATCACATTTTAATGAATGAAAAACATACATGAGTTTAATTGAAAGCATGAACGATTGAGGCAAAGACATCATAAATATGAATTAAATGAACTACATCAAATTAATGTAATCATTCGAACTGAAACAAAATTAAGCTATCATTGCTAATGAAAAAACATTAAAATAATTTGCGAATATGTTGAATAAATAAGAACAAAATAAAGATAAGGAAAAAGAAAATCTAAATGATTTTGACAGTCCACCAAAAATCAGTCGTGGTGGCTTCCTCCAATCCTTGTGTTTGCTCCTTCATAAAATTTCTTCAAGGTGGTCGGCCAAGAGAAAATTTACTCAAGGAATTTCTAGTTGAAGGGAATGGGGAGAATGAATGGATTTATGCATGAAAATGAGAGGAAATGAGATGAGAGAATGTGAATTGAGAGATGAATGAGGGATGATGGATGATGAAGTGAAAGGTGGTATTTATAGTTGATGGAGGGCTTGAAAGGTTGTTGAAGATTGCATGAATATCCCTTGATTTTCTCATTCCCATGGCCGACCATGAATTGTGGGGTACATGGTTGGGAGTTGTTGATTTGTTGACCAATTCTCCCCTGATTCATGGAATGGGTTGGACAGTTTTGGTGGTGAAAGTTGGGGGATAATTTGTGATCTTTCTACAAGTATAAGAACCTCAATTTAATTATTGTAGAACATGATCTTTTGGCTGTTCTTGATGCTTGCTGAATTTGGGCTTCTCTTCCCCTTGATGGACAGTTTTGTGACCCAATTTAAGACACAATTAAATTTCTTTTCAACAACCAACTTCAAATGGGTCAAGGTAAAATTTCTGAATCCAATCATGCTCTAGTCGTCCATATGACTTGTTCATGTATGACATTTAATTTGCTCTCATGTTAGTTAATTCCATGGTCCCACTGTAATATATTAAGCACTTTATTAAACATGTAGCAATATAACTTAATTTTATGTAAAATTAACTCTAAAAATTAATAAAATTACAAACTTGTTAAAATCATGCTGAATGTCTTAATATGAATAAATTCGTATGATTTGGTAACAATATATTCAAAATTTACTCAAAAATTAAGTAAAAAGATGTGACAAAAGTCTATATAATTTAGACTTATCAGTGGGAAGGTTCAAAAGTCAGCTTCTAGAATGCTTCTCTATGGTCTCATTCAGCTCCTATCTTAATTGGTGCAATTAAGACGCAGCTCTTGACTGAATGGTCACTTTTCATGATACGAGTCACAAAGGCCCAACCCAAGCTCAAGAACGTGATGGGCTCAAATTACCACAAGGCCCAATAACGAGGTCTAAGGCCTGACAAATACGTTCCAACCTAAATGGGACCATTCAAGAATTTGTTAGCAAGGCCTTAGATGCGTACACGAAAGAAAAACAAATCAAGATTCACTTTCTTGTTTTCAAGAAAATCAAGAAATCGAATCTTGGCCCAATCTTGCTGTTTGGAGCAATTTCAAGAATCAAGAAAATCAAGATTTCAAATCTTGGAAATCTTGGTCCAAGAAATCAAATCTTGCAGCCAAGGCACATTGGATCTCCGTTACAAGCATCAACGAACCAATTTTGGTAGGAGATGGACTACAAGCCCAAGTTCTTGAAGGCAAGGCCCAATAAGACGATTTCGAGCCCAACCAAGAAGTGAAAATCATACTTACTTGAAAATCAGGCCAAATTGTTAAAGTGGCCCGATTTGTAAAAATTTAATTCTTAGTTTCAATTTTAGACTTTCTAAATTAATTCTTATGTAATTATTCAGTCCAAGAGGCCCAATTTAAGGTCCTTGATCGAATTTCTCTTTAATATTTAATTAGGAGTTTTTTTAGTTTTAGTTTTCTAATAGGATTAGGAAAATATTAAGGCCTATAAATAGGCATGGCCGGCCACTCTTGTAAACACATTAGAAACACATTGAAAATTTCAGATTTGCTTTGAGTGAAAATTTTCTTTGAGTTCTCCAAGAATTTTCTCTTTAGTTTTCTTTAGAAGTTGTTTTAACAATCTTTTTTTATTGTGGGAGCCATCTTCAGCCTTCTTCTTGCCATTGATCTTCATTGGACGGGATATTAGAGCCATTTGAAGGGAGTTGATACGACCCCGGTCTCGTGGATGAATTCTGAGTCGTGTTTGTTGCCCGATCGTCCTAACGATGAAGTTTCGTTCGTCTTGAATCAAAGAGTTATATTTGTTCAATGAAGGTGTTAATGGTTCATTTAAGGTTAAAAGGAAATGGTTGGTAGGTATTTCAGCTAAGAAAGAAAGAAATCAAATATTAAAGGTATGGAATTTTCGGTTTAAGGTGAAATGGAAAGAAAGGCTTAAAAACAAGAATAAACCAACACTAAGGAAAATGTTGACCCGAATCTTATATGTCTTTAAGGTGGATGAAATGGATGTAAAAGGACCTCGACCCACTATCTATCAAAGATAGGAACCTCGGTATCAAATGAACGCCACACTTTGGGTTGAAAGTGATAAGTTCGATTTTTGCAAAGAGCAAGGTTGACGCCACTAACTAATAGATAAGCCAACGAGTCTTTGGACGAAATTGAAAGAAGAAAATCTCACAAATCTTCAATATATTATCAAAATAGAAAAAGTCCTTTACATGATAAAAACAAGCCTCTATTTATAGGCTTTACAAGAGATAGCCGAATAGGCTCTTTAGGAAGCTAATTAGACATCTGAAAATTCAAGAATTTTTAAGGAAACTTCCTTGAATCTTCATAACCATAGGGAACGGTAATGGACAGCTTCTAGAGGCAACAAATCAGCTGAAACAATGAATAAAACGTTGGAGGGCTGATTAGCATTAATTTTGGTGCATCCAAAGGCTTGAACATCACTTAATTAGGCTCTTTGGTTCAGCTAAACATTCTTGATATTAATTGAGCTGCTTGAAATACTTCAATAGCCAAAAAGGTGTGAACAAAATAATGTGAAAGATCAAGCAATGGGAACAAACGAAATGAACAGCCCCAATGTGAAAGGAATGTTCGGTTGGTGTGAACGACCTTTAAAAGAGCTTTGGGCAATGAATGTTCATTCTTAGAGAGTTGGAAAGCTTGGCTGAAAAATTACTTGGAAAACACCAACAATCAGCTCACAATTAAATTTATCCATGCACCTTGTCGTCCAAAAGATGAATGTACTGCAAAGAATTAAAATGAATGAAATTCACATCAAATGAATGTAAAAATCAGACTTAAATTTCAGTCATGACATTTTAAATGAACCGAATTAAGTTGTCTTGACTTAAGACATTTTAAATGGTCAGTAGAACAAAGACAAATTAAATTAGCTCAAAAGAAATTTAAATGGTGTAGTAATTCGCATAAATTAATTAACTCAACTTATTAATGCCGAAAATAATAAGACACATTAAATGACTTAAAGACACAATTAATCACCTAGTTAAATTAGTTTATTAGCTTAAACTAAATTAACTAAAATTTATTCCAAAAAAATAAAATGCAAAACTAAAGAAAACTAAAATGAGTTTATTGAGCTAAGTTTGAGCTGAATTGAGCTCAACCAGCTGAAATTGAGCTAATTCAACTCGCAAATACTTGCAAACGACACTTAAAGAGTTGGTCCTAGGAGTTGCTCGGGGCGTGGTCGTATCAGGAGTTGTGAAATCTTTCGGGATTTCAAGGCTTTTTAGGACTTTCTCTTTATTTCTTGCTGTTCATCCTATCTTTTAAATTCTGCTTGTGTCGATTTTTATTAACTAACTTGTTTGCTGTTCTTGTTACGTTTCAGCCTTTCCAAAATTCCAAGATCTCTTCATCATTCAAAATCGGATCGGCCCCCTTTGTTCTTGGCAGCAAAGATCGTTCAAGATCCCTAAATTCCATTGTTCTTGCCAATTTCTCCTTTTGAAATCTGGTTGAATTCGGTTGCTGGATTTTTGGAGGAAATTAATTTGCTGTTTCAATTTAGGCAAATCGACATCTCCTTAGGCTCCAAGAACCGTTTTCAATTCTTAAATATTTCTTTTGTTCTTGTCATCCATACCCTATCTTTTATTCCATCAATTTTCTGGACTTTTAAAATTAACTTACTGTTTGTGATTGTTCTTTTCAGATTCGGAAGATTGGGGTTTAATTCGATTACCAATCCGTGTTCTTGACATCCAAGATTTTTTATTCTTAAAGGTGATTTGTTTCTTGGCTGTTCTTTATTGTTTTGGATACTATCTATTCAATTCTAATCGAATCTAATCTTCATTTCTGTTTTGTTTTCAGATCCGATCGTCTAGAGCCTCGTAAGAATTCTCCCGTGACTTGACAACTTGATCATGGTCTGCGCACAACCCTCTATCATTTGGTATCAGATTTTGGGTGTTTTGGGTGTTCTTGTTTGATTTCTAAACTGATCTCTATTTTTTAAACTACAAACAGTAGTTTTACCCAGAAAAATTTTTTGAAAAAAATTCATTTGAGTGGGTAAACATTGTCCGATTGATCTGAAATTTTATACATATATTTGTGGCACTGTGATTGAATGTAAAAAAGCATTTCCCGCAAAAAATTCAGTCAAAAAAGTCAAAAAAATCTAATAAAAATTTAAAAACAGATTCCGAAGGTTGAGTTTGGTGCCCAGACTTTTCAGATCAAAAATTAATTATTTAAGGACATTCCAGATTTAATTTCGTGATTTTTGGAGATCGGGAACACCTCGAACGAAGTTGTCAAGTTACTCCGCAGTTTTTCGGGTTTTCTGGTTTCAGCAATTTTTGTTGATTCTTAGCTGTAGATTTTCATTTGTTTGCCTTTATTTTTCCATTACACTATCTAACACGTTCTTGTTTCTTGTGTTAGTAGGATTTTAAGGTGTGCACAATTCTTCCTCGATGCAACACAATTTAATTGGTGTCTTGTCAGTTTTTGTCATCTTAGTGCAAATTAGGATTCTTTGGTAGTTTTGGTTCATACACTTTCTAATTGGTTGATATAGACTCTACTAAAGAACTCAAAAGACTGAATTATACCTCATTGAGAATTTTATTTTATTTTTGAGTGATTAACGGTGAGGTTTGCTAACTTTCCTTTTTGAGTGTTGAGTGTTTATTTTTGCAGGTTTCTGAAAATGTCTAAGGTTGGTCAAGGTGATAATTATCATAATGATGTCTACGACACATTTACAAAATTCCAACAATAGTTAGACGAACAGGCTGCCTTACTAAGAACTTTGAGTGCTGCTTTAAATGAGGTATGATTGAATTAAGAGCCTCAATATCGAGATCCAATTAAAGAAGATATGGATAACTAGCCTCTTGCTCATCGGCGCGGTCCTCGACGTGTCCCTAGAACTGACTCTAATTTTCATGATCGTGGGCAACCCTCTTTGGCAAAATCGAAGTTCACAATTCCCCAATTTCGTGGTAAGAATGATCCAGAAGCTTATTGTGAATAGGAATCTAAGATTGAACTTATGTTTCGATATTATAAATGTCCGGATGATGAAAAGGTAGCGTTAGCAACATTGGAATTTTGAGATTATGCATTAAGTTGGTGGACTCAACTTGGGGTAAATCGTCATCGGAATTATGAAGGTGAGATTTCGACATGGGATGAGTTGAAACAGATTATGCGTAAAAGATTTATTCGACCTCACTACTATAGAGAGATTAAAACAAAGCTTAGAAGACTTGTTCAAGGTAGTAGGACGGTGGATAAATATTTTAAGGAGATGGAAATGCTCGTTCAGAGAGCTAATGTGGAAGAGGATGAGGAAACAACTATGGTTCGATTTATTGATGGTTTGAACAGGCCGATAGCTAATACATTGAGGCTACAAACTTACATTGATTTGGAAGAAGCAGTTCACAAAGACATTGAGATCGAGCAACAATTAAAGGAACAAAGGTTTGGTTCCTTCTCTACTTCACAATATTACCGAGGTAACAATTCCAATTCTGGTTTTAAAAGTTCAAAATCCCCTTTTGTTACTAATAAGTCTTCTTTGAGTAATGGAAGTAAGCAATCAGATTAGAAAAAAGGGGCTCCTGTTAAAACGCAAACACCTTCTAAACAGCCCAATTTAGGTGATTCGAGTGTGAAGAGGACTCGTGAGATTGAATGCTTTAAGTGCAAAGGGCGTGGTCATTATAGTAGGGAATGCCCCAACATGAGATTACTTCTTCTGAAAGATAATGGTGAGTACACTTCCGACTTTGATAAAACAGATCCAGATATGCCAGAACTTGTGGATGACAGTGATAATGGCGAAGAGTTGGTTGAACCACCAAAAGAAGGGGACTTTGCTGATTTTCAATGCCTTGTAGTTCGCCGAACCCTTACCATTCAGATTGAAGATGATGATAACCAAAGGACCAATATTTTCCATTCTCGGTGTTTTATTAAAGGTAACTTATGTTCACTCATTATTGATAGTGGGAGTTGCTCGAATGTAGTGAGTAGCTATTTAGTGGATTCTTTAAAGTTGCCTTGTACCAAACACCCTAAGCCATATCACCTTCAGTGGCTTAATGAATGCTCCGAAGTTAAAGTTATGAAACAGTCCTTGGTCACTTTTAAGCTCGGGAATTATGAGGATGAAGTATGGTGTGATGTGGTCCCAATGCATGCGGCACACTTGCTCCTTGGACGACCTTGGCAATTTGATCGCGATGTTAGACACCAAGGTAATCTTAATCGATAATCCCTTGTGTTTAAAGGTAGAAAATTCACTTTTGCTCCTTTAAATCCCACTGATGTATATAAAGATCAATTGAAGATGATGAAATTTTGTGAGGGGATAAGGGAGAAAGGACAAGTACAAAAGACAGAGAGAAAATAGGCTAGTAGTGGAAAAAGTCAAATTTTAAAAAGCCCAAAGGTGAGTGAATCCACAAGTGGTAAAATGAGAGAAAAAAATTTTGGCAACAAAAAAAGATGTGAGGAGAGCACTACTCAATAAACAGCCTTGTATCCTTGTGAGGTTTAGGCAAAATTATTTATCTTTATCTAACATTATCAAAAATTTGCCTAGTGTGTTTTAGTCTCTTTTGCAGGATTATGAGGATGTTTTTAGCGATGCCCCTAAAGGTTTACCACCTTTACGAGGGATAGAACATCAAATTGACTTAGTACACGGAGCTTTAATACCAAATTGACCAGCCTATAGATGCAATCCCGAGGAGACAAAGGAATTGTAAAGGCAAGTTGAGGAATTATTAGACAAAGGGTACATTTGTGTGAGCCTAAGCCCTTGTTCCGTTTCTATCTTATTGGTACCAAAGAAAGATGGTATGTATCGAATGTGTGTTGATTGCTGCCCAATCAACAAAATAACAATAAAGTATCGACATCCAATTCCTAGACTTGATGATATGCTTGATGAATTACATGGCTCAATCATATTTACTAAAATTGATTTAAAAAGCAGTTATCATCAAATTCGAATGAGGGAAGGGGATGAAAGGAAAACAGAATTTAAAAAAAAAAATTGATTGTATGAATGGTTAGTTATGCCTTTCGGTCTTACTAATGCACCTAGTACATTTATGATATTAATGAATCACATTTTAAGGCTTCACTTGGGTAAATTTGTAGTAGTTTACTTTGATGATATTTTAATTTACTCCAAGACATTAGATGATCTTGTTTTCCATGTTAAAACCGTTTTGGATATTCTGCGAGCTGAAAGGTTATTTGCCAACCTTGATAAATGCACATTCTGTTGTGATAAACTAATATTATTAGGTTTCATAGTTAGTGCTGAAGGTATTCATGTCAATGAGGACAAAGTCAAGGCAATTAAGGAGTGGCCGACTCCTAAATCGGTAACTGAGGTGAGATCTTTCCATGGTTTAGCTAGTTGTTATAGACGATTTGAGAAAGATTTCTCTACTATTGCTACCCCATTAACAAAGGTGATAAAGAAATCAGTGGGTTTCAAATGGGGTGAAACCCAAGAAAAGGCTTTTCAGACCCTAAAAGCTAAGTTATGTTCTTCTCCTCTTCTTAAATTACCTGATTTTTCTAATACTTTTGAACTTGAGTGTGATGCTTCAGGAATTGGAATTGGCGCCGTTTTAATGCAAGGTAAGCAACCAATTGCTTATTTTAGTGAGAAATTGAACGGTGCACAATTAAACTACTCAACTTATGACAAAGAACTATTGGCATTGGTTCATGCACTTCAAGTATGGCAACATTATTTGCTGCCTAATGAGTTTGTCATACATACAGATCATGAATCCCTTAAATGGTTAAAGGGACAAGGTAAGTTGAGTGAACGGCATGCCCGATGGGTAGAATTCATTGAAACATTCCCTTATGTGATAAAATATAAAACAGGTAAAGATAATATAGTTGCAGATGCTTTGTCTAGACGATATGCTTTAATAACTACATTGAATGCTAAAGTCTTAGGGATTGAACATATTAATGAGTTATATGATGATGATGCTGATTTCGGCCATATCTATAAGAATTGTGGACATACTATTTTTGAAAAGTTTTATCTTGTAGATGGCTTTCTTTTTCGTATAAATAGGTTATGCATACCAAAGTGTTCCATGAGAGACTTATTGATTCATGAAGCCCATAGTGGAGGTTTAATGGGACATTTTGAAGTGGCCAAAACACTAGACATCTTGCAAGAACACTTCCATTGGCCACATATAAAGAAGGATGTTGAAAAGGTATGTTCCAAGTGCATTATATGTAAACAAGCAAAATCTAAGGTAATGCCTCATGGCCTTTACACTCCTTTATCGATTCCTACTTCACCTTAGATAGACTTATCCATGGATTTTATTCTAGGTTTGCCTCGAACTAAGAAAGGAAGAGATAGCATATTTGTTGTTGTTGACAGGTCTTCAAAGATGGCACATTTTATTCCTTGTCAGAAAACAGATGATGCTACACATGTGGCAGACTTATTCTTTAAGGAGGTGGTAAGACTTTATGGCATCCCTAAAACAATTGTTTCTGACAGAGATGTCAAATTCCTTAGCCACTTTTGGAAGGTATTGTGGGGAACGCTTGGTACGAAATTACTTTATTCTACTAAATGTCACCCCCAAAATGATGGTCAAACTAAAGTAGTTAATCGAATCTTAGGAACCTTGTTACGATCTGTTGTGGGAAAGAACATTAGAAATTGGGAAGAATGCCTACCATTTGTTGAATTTGCATATAATAGATCTATTCATTCTACAACTGGTTATTCTCCATTTGAACTTGTTTATGGTTTTAACCCAATAACAGTACTTGATCTTGCGCCATTACCACTTGAACACATTGTTAATTTAGATGGCGAACATAAAGCCGAGTTGGTGAAATCCTTACACGAGAAGGCTAGGTAACGAATAGCCAAAACAAATTATGCCAACACCAACAAAGCAAACAAGGGGCGCAAACGGGTTGTCCTAGAACCCGAAGATTGGGGTTGGGTCCATATGAGGAAAGAACGATTTCCTACAAAAAGAAAGTCCAAGTTGGACCCAAGGGGCGATGGTCCTTTCCAAGTACTCGAGCGGATCAACGACAATGCCTATAAGATCGATCTACCTGGTGAGTACAATGTGAGTTCTACTTTTAATGTGGCTGACTTGTCCGCATTTGATTTTTCAGATTCGAGGATGAATCTTTTCGAGGAAGGGGGAATGATACGAGTCACAAAGGCCCAACCCAAGCTCAAGAACGTGATGGGCTCAAATTACCACAAGGCCCAATAACGAGGTCAAAGGCCTGACAAATGCATTCCAAACTAAATGGGACCATTCAAGAATTTGTTAGCAAGGCCTTAGATGCGTACACGAAAGAAAAAAATCAAGATTCCCTTTCTTTTTTTCAAGAAAATCAAGAAACCGAATCTTGGCCCAATCTTGCTGTTTGGAGCGATTTCAAGAATCAAGAAAATCAAGATTTCAAATCTTGGAAATCTTGGTCCAAGAAACAGAATCTTGTAGCCAAGGCGCATTAGATCTCCGTTACAAGAATCAACGAACCAATTTCAGTAGGAGATGGACTACAAGCCCAAGTTCTTGAAGGCAAGGCCCAATAAGACGATTCTAAGCCCAACCAAGAAGTCAAAATCATACTTAGTTGAAAATCAGGCCAAATTGTTAAAGTGGCCCAATTTGTAAAAATTTAATTCTTAGTTTCAATTTTAGACTTCCTAAATTAATTGTTATGTAATTATTCAGTCCAAGAGGCCCAATTTAAGGTCCTTGACTGAATTTCTCTTTAATATTTAATTAGGAGTTTTTTTAGTTTTAGTTTTCTAATAGGATTAGGAAAATATTAAGGCCTATAAATAGGCATTGCCGGCCACTCTTGTAAACACATTAGAAACACTTTGAAAATTTCAGATTTGCTTTGAGTGAAAATTCTCTTTGAGTTCTCCAAGAATTTTCTCTTGAGTTTTCTTTAGAAGTTGTTTTAACAATCTTTTTTGATTGTGGGAGCCATCTTCAGCCTTCTTCTTGCCATTGATCTTTATTAGAGGGGAGATTAGAGCCGTTTGAAGGGAGTTGTGAAATCTTTCAAGATTTCAAGGCTTCTTAGGACTTTATCTTTATTTCTTGCTATTCATCCTATCTTTTAAATTCTGCTTGTGTCGATTTTTATTATCTAACTTGTTTGTTGTTCTTGTTGCATTTCAGCCTTTCCAAAATTCCAAGATCTCTTCATCATTCAAAATCGGATCGGCCCCCTTGGTTCTTGGCAGCAAAGATCGTTCAAGATCCCTAAATTCCATTGTTCTTGTCAATTTCTCCTTTTGAAATCTGGTTGAATTCGGTTGCTGGAATTTTGGGGGAAATTAATTTGCTGTTTCAATTTGGGCAAATTGACATCTCCTTGGGCACCAAGAACCATTTTCGATTCTTAAATCTTTCTTTTATTCTTGCTGTCCATACCCTATCTTTTATTCCATCAATTTGCTGGACTTTTAAAATTAACTTACTGTTTGTGATTGTTCTTTTTAGATTCGGCAGATTGGGGTTTAATTCGATTACCAATCCGTGTTCTTGACATCCAAGATTTGTTATTCTTAAGGGCATTTTGTTTCTTGGCTGTTCTTTATTATTTTGGATACTATCTATTCAGTTCTAATCGAATCTAATCTTAATTTCTATTTCATTTTCAAATCCGATCGTCTAGAGCCTCGTAAGAATTTTCTCGTGACTTGACAAATTGATCTTGGTCCGCGCGCAACCCTCTATCATTTCATGCTAAACTGAACAACCATTTTGAGTGTGAACATACTTGATGCTTTTGTAAAAAATGAATAATCCTTTGGTCTCTTTAAAATTATGGGTTTCCATTGGGTTCTCCTAAGACAAATTAAACATACATTAGAACTTATTAAACATGCATTAGGACACATTAAACACGCCTAGAACTAAGACAAGCGTTAAAGGTGTAATAAGCTAGGACATAATTCAAACATTTTATTAAATGTGTAATAAAACAAGACATAATAATTTAAGACATATTTATCATGTTCAAATAAGACTTCCACATCCCAAAAATTGAGTTAGTAGAAATTGGGTTAATGAACTAAGAATGGTCACGATCTAATATTTATTTAGATAATCTCTTGCTCATTTGATAATAAATGAATATCAATTATAATGATTAACTAGTGGTGGAGCTGTCATTGATGAATTGAGTTTGAAACCATTCGCTATCATTAATTTCTATTTAGTGAAAATTTGTTTCAAACCCTTAGCAAATGTCATCCCATATTTTTATTTTTATTTGCGCAAGTTTGAGAATAAGGAAGAAAGTAGTTCAGTGGTTTATTTACTTCTTAGCTATCCTAGTGGTCCAAGGTTCATGTCCTAATGTTCAAACTCTTCTATTTAATATTTTTTACAATTTTCCCATTCAATTTAAGTACTTTCCATCCACCCCTTTTTCGCCATGAATAGGAGGATTCCTTTCCTCCATTATAGGTCAAACTTACCTCAAGTTGAGGGTGCATGATCCCCCTTTTTACTCTATGTCTCCCTCCCTTCCAAAAACTTCTCATCCTTACCATACAAGAGGTTCATTGATCCTAGACCTAGTTGACCAACCTATTCCAACTCTGCCAATCTCACTTTGCCATCCCTACCTCCCTCTTACATCGATTTTCTCTCTTTTTCATTTTTGTTCTTATCCATTTTCTCTCCATTTTGCAAAATAACCACAACCCTTCATTTTAATCTTTTCTCATTTCCTCCAATGTGACCAAACCCTCCACCACTGTTCACCACACCTCGTGGCCATCATACCTCCACTCCTCTTTTTCTCCTCCAATCACCGTCATGTGCCACTGAAACGATGAAAATGTGCAAGTGTACACAATCACAACAAGTAATAAAGTGACAACTAAATGTCGAGTTATCGTACCTAAAAGGTTTGTGAAAAGAATTATTTATGAATGCTATTTTAAACACTTTGGTGAAGAAAAATATTTTGTTTGAAAAGGGTTATTTAAAATTAAGATTTTAAAATAAGTGAACTAAATAAATAAATATCAAATGCACAATTTCAAAATATGATTTTAATCATGATGACATAATTGTGTTAGATTAATTACATTTCTTAACTTAGAATTATTAAACTCATGTTTATATTATTATGAATAAGTTCACGGCAACTTGATAATTTGCTAACTTATGAACATACTCACCTACCAAAATCCATTTATCTCTTAACTATATCCCTATGTCAATTCAACCGATTAAACAAATCTTAATAGGCAAATATGTTATTGCACATACATACTTATGAAGTCGAAATAATCTCTTGAACATATCCCTATGTCAATTCAAACAATTAACTCGATTTAATAAGCACATAAAAGACTATCTGAGGTAACAAAGTATCCTTACCTTGAAATAGTTTAATCACAAAAATTAAACATGCACTGATTAAATCTTGTGTCCATGAATTACAATTTCAATCCGTTTAAATAATTAATTCATTAGTTACCTAACAATTGTAATGCAAGAATAACGTAGTAATGATTTTGCTTAATCAAGCATCTTACTGAGGCCTATAACAACATAAACACAATTTTAATAATTCTAACAAATGAAATGCAATCAACCTAACACGAATTAAAGTCAAGATAAATTGATTAAATTAACCATTCCAACAACATAAATATTCATAGATATGTTTAGCAAAACAACAACAAAAATTGAAGAGATAGGAAACAAGAATCAAATCTTGTGTTTTTCCGTGGCTTGACTAGTTGCTCCGTTCTTCCTTCTCCATTGTCCTCATTGACCTAGGCTTCTACGAACACTTAATTGCTTCTCCAAATAGCTGATTAATGCCCCTTTCCCAAGTGGAGAAATCGGCAAAAGAGCAAGGGAATTTTAGAATGGAAAGAAGAGAGAAAGTGAAGAGAAGAGAGGAAAGATGTGAATGCTTGAGGTGTGTTTGAAGTGAGCAGCCAAGGGGGGTATTTATAGGTTGAGAAGGTTGCTAAAAATAGCCAAAATCAGCAGCCAAATACTCCTCCCATGGCCGGCCACACATGTGGCATGTTTGAAGATTTCAAATTTGCTATTTTTAGGTATGGGCAAATCTTGAAAGGCATGAATAGTGGAGGGGTTTGAATGCAAATTGAAGGAGTCTTCAAAGACCATTTTACAAGCCAAATAATCAGCCAAACAAGCTGATTGGGTCAGCATGTGGGACGGTTTTGGGCTGCCCAGTGCTCAGTTGGATCGATTTTCTCGGTTCAACTCAATTGGGCCACTTTTCACAATTAATTAATAATAATTTATTTAACCCAAATTAAATTGGATTAAAATTAAAATTATTTATATTATGAATTAATACACATAATTTAGACCTTCTTAGGCTAAAAAATTAATTCACCTTGATTATTCAAAATTGCTTCTCGGTTTTGCGCTTCTAGTAGTGTTACCGAGCCATTTTTCGCCTTTTGTGCAAATCTGTCAAAAATAATAAAAATTAATAAAAATTTGATATAAAATTAATTAAAATTCAAAATCTTCATTATTTGAGTGCAAGTTAATTATTTTATAATAATTATATATTTTTCGACAAGAATTTTACCGAAACTACATGAATTTGAGTAAAAAAAGGCATGAAAAAATGTGTATATTTTTGTGTTTCCACACTCCCAAACTTAATTCATTGCTAATCCCGAGTCATGCAAAAATTTAAAAAGAATTTCTCGAAAACACCTTTGAAAATTTCTTCCAGAATAACATTCTTCCCAAAATTATGATTTTAGTATACTTATGCTCAAGAACAAGAATTTTGATAATTATGCTACTTTAGTATACATAGCATTCAAATTAATCTCAATAACTATTATGATAACAAAAATATACTAAATGCTTTCTCAATAAAACCTATAAATCCCTACCAATTTGATTTTATTCCTTTATTTAAGATTAAGCTGTAATCATCAAGTTTAATTTATGCTTTCATATGTTGAACATAGCAATTTCTCTCCACTAATGTAGGTAGCACAGAAACTTGAATCAATAGGTCTTTTAAATAGGTTATAACGTGGCTAGGCTAGGGGTAGGTAAAAGATAGATAAATTTAGGCTAAAAACCCTAGACTCAACTTTAATCAGATCTTCGAAATAATTACCTTCAATGCACCAACTTACTTTGCTTTCACATGCTCTTTTGTACATCTATTTTCTTTCAAGTACATATGCTCTCTCTCTTTTTTTATTCTGTTTCTTTTCTTTTCTTTTCTCTTTTTTTATCACGAGCATTTTACTGTATGTACTACATTTTTTTGAGCATTTGATACTTCTTTTCAACTCCCCCAAACTTATTTTCAAAGAACATTCTGAATAGTACTGAGTCTAGTGTTTGGGACAGTTTAAAGATAATTCAGAGAAAAGTGATGACTAAATATTGCAAGGGTTCATATAAAATTAGGCCATATAGTCTCAAAGTTGGGTTTCAAGGGATAAAAATTCATCATGGTTGGCTTGAAAGACTCAAAATGTCCAAACAAAAGTTGCCTAAATCATTTTCAACATTCTATGCTTCCTAAGATTTCACCTCAAGAAATTACTAAGTAAATTCTAGAGACTTAAACTTTCATGCATACCTAACTTCCCCAAGGAACTAAAAATTTTATGGTATGATTTGCATGCTTTATTAAAAATTCATCTATATCATAATTCAACCAACATAGCAATTATTGAAATAATGGAATTTTATTAATACTGAATTTTAGCATACTTAACAAAATTTCAAATTTTTGAACAAAATATGTCATAATCATAATTAAAAGAAATATTTATTCTCAGAGGAAATAATTTCAATTTTTCGGTCCCCCCACATAAGATGAACAATTTCCCCATTGTTAGAAGTGAATTGATATTAAACACCAAGTAGGATTCTAGAAAAGATGAGGTGAGTCAATTTAACTGCTTAAGTACCAAGCTCTCTCTAGATCCAATCCTAGACATGTATATATCTATTGCCACACTTTGTACTTTGTAACTTTTTCATTTTTATTTATGATTTCCACCTCTTGTTTTATTATGCCAAAATTCCTAATTAAATTTATCCTAAAATAACCTAAAAACATAAATAAAATAAAGTCGAGATCCCTAAAAATGTCTTGTATGTTGTCCTGTAAGCCCATAAAGCATCGTCCAGTCTTTTGAACTAATCTCGTCGGTTCGAACAAACTACCTTTTCAAGTATGCCCTTGATCTCCTTGTTTGCCAGTTCAGCTTGCCCATTCATCTACGGATGGTAAGCTGTAGCGACCTTGTGTTTGACACCATGTTTATCTAATAACCATTTCAACCACTTGTTCACAAAATGGGACCCTTCATCGCTGATGATGGCTCTTGGGGTTCCAAACCTTGTTAACACATGTTTCTCAATGATGTTTGTTTGAGGCATCTCATTTCTTTTGGTGACATTTCTGACCCTTTGACATCAATCACAACTCTTTACGTAAGCATATGCATCTTTGAATAGTGTTGGCCAAAAGAATCCGACTTGCAATACCTTGGCTACAGTACGTGTACCTCCAAAGTGTCCCCCACTCGGAGCTAAGTGACAATAGTATAAAATCGTATGTACTTTATCTTCAACCACGCAGCTCCTAATCATTTGATCTGCACACTTTTTAAAAAATGCGGTTCTTTCCAGAAATAGTACTTCACATCGTGAAGAAACTTTTTCTTTTGATGATACGTCTTATCAATCGGCATCAAACCGCAAGCTAAAAAGTTAGCAATATCAGCAAACCAAGGGGTATTATGGACATGATTTACCTTCAGTATGTGTTCATTTGGAAACGTCTCCCGAATTGGTATAAGAGGAGAGTTCCCTTCTGGCGGCTCCAATCTGAAGAAGTGGTCACCTACTTGGTTTTTCACTCCCTTTTGATCTTGAATTTCTAGATCGAACTCTTGAAGTAGAAGTACCCATCGAGTCAGTCTCGGCTTAGCGTCTTTCTTGGCAAGTAAATATTTAATTATTGAGTGGTTCGTATAAACAGCCACTTTGGTACCTACAAGATAAGACCGAAATTTGTCAAAAGCAAACACAATAGTAAGTAACTCTTTTTCTGTTACCGTGTAATTCAGTTGAGCTCCTATCAGAGTCCGACTCACATAGTAGATAGGATGAAAAGCTTTGATCCTTCGCTGACCCATGACAGCTTCGATCGCGAAGTCACCTGCATGACACATCAATTCAAATGGCAAATCCCAGTCTGGTGTGACTATTATGGGTGCCGAGACTAACCGACTCTTCAAATCGTTGAAAGCTCTTAAGCACTCTTCATCAAATTTAAACTTCGTGTCCTTCTCCAATAATTTGCATAAAGGTTTAGCGACTTTGGAGAAATCCTTGATGAATCTTCGATAGAAACCGGCGTGGCCCAAAAAGCTCCTAACACCTTTTATAGATATTGGAGGTGGGAGGTTCTCAATAACATCTATCTTTGCTTTATATACCTTGACTCGATGTCTTGTTATTCGATGCCCTAGAATAATACCTTCTCGTACCATGAAATGACACTTTTCCCAATTATGTACAAGGTTTGTTTCTTCCCATCGCCTTAGTACCTTGGCTAGATTGTCTAGGTAATCATCGTATGTATCACCGAATACTAAAAAATCATCCATAAAAACTTCCAAATATTTCTCATCCATGTCAGTAAAAATAGACATCATACATCTTTGAAATGTAGCAGGTGCATTACATAAACCAAATGGCATGTGCCTAAATGCAAATGTACTGTACTGGCAGCTGAATATTGTCTTATGTTGATTTCTGGTGCTACTGTAATTTGATTATACCCCGAGTATCCATCGAGAAAATAGTAATAGTCTCGCCCTGCGAGTCTATTCAACATCTGGTCCAAAAATGGAAAAGGAAAGTGATCTTTCCTAGTTGCCTTGTTCAGCTTCCGGTAATCGATGCAAATTCTCCATCACGTAACCGTTCTAGTTAGTATCAATTCATTATTCTCATTTTCAATGACCATGATACCTCCTTACTTTGGCATGCACTGGACCAGACTTATGCATGAACTATCTAAGATGGGGTAAATTATACCCGCATCTAACCACTTGATGATTTCTTTCTTGACTATTTCCTTCATGATGGGGTTCAATCTTCATTGTCCATCAGTGGTCCCTTTTTCACCATCTTCTAAGATAATCTTGTGCATGCATATAGATGGACTAATTCCATGAATATCAGCTATGGTCCATCCGATAGCCTTCTTTAATTGTTTCAACACTAGGATGAGTTTCTCTTATTGCTCAGTAGTTAATTCTGCTGAAACAATCACAGGCAGAGTAGAAGAGTTACCTAAATAAAAATATTTCAAATGTGAGGGAAGTACCTTTAGTTCTAATTTAGGTGGCTTCTCGATTGATGCTTTTGGTTGGGCATAATCCCTTTTCTTTAACTCTAAATATTCAAAGTGAGATTGTCGATTAAATCCCCTTTGATTAGCTTCTAACAAAGCTAAGTATTCATCCTTCTCTTCATCATTTGGAGGATCTGATGCAAAATTGGTTCCAATGGGTCCTTAACATAATTGAGTTCCTTCTCCATGATTAAATCCTCTAAATCAGACACTGTAGAACAATCATCAATTGTGTCAGGAAATCATCCTTAACACGCATAGTAAGCTCGCCCTTCTGTACATCAATAAGGGTCCTTCCGGTTGATAAGATGGTCTTCCTAAGATGATTGACACCTCTTTGTCTGCTTCAAAGTCTAGAATCACAAAGTCAGTAGGAAAGATAAATTTGTCTACACGTACCAATACATCCTCGATTTTTCCTTCTGGATGTGCTTATGATCAATCTGCTAATTGAAGTGTAACCGTAGTAGATCTAACTTCACCTATCCCCAACTTCCTAAATATTGACACGGGCATCAAGTTGATACTCGCACCCAAGTCATATAGTGCCTTACCACAATTTGTTGCTTCAATATTGCAAGGTATGGAAAAACATCCAGGTTCCTTCAATTTGTGGGGTAATTTGTCTTGAAGATATGCACTACATTCCTTCGTTAGGGCTACCATCTCAAATTCTCCAAGCCTTCATTTTTTAGACAGGATATCCTTCATGAGTTTGACGTAGTTCGAAATTTGTTCAAGTGCTTCAACCAACGGGATGTTGATATGAATTTCCTTGAGTACGTCTATGAACTTCTTGAATTAAATTTCCTGCTTCTACTTCTGAAGTCTTTGAGGGTAGGGTGGTGGAGGTTTCTTTACTAGAACTGGTTGATTCATTTTCTGTGGCAATTCTGCATCTAACGGAGTTATTAGTTGATCAGAATTAGCTGGTTCAGAAGTTACGTTGACGGATTTTGTAGATTCAATTTCTGGTGAAATTGGAATTTCAACACTCGGTTGAACTTCCTCTAAGTCATGAGCGTCAGCTAGCTCCTTCTCAACTTCGACAGAATTGGGCTTTAAAGTATTTTCGCTCTTCAATGTCAACGCTTTACAATGCCCCTTCCCTGGATTCCTCGGATTCACTAGGTAAAACACCTTGTGGTCAGTTTCTGAGTTCAGTTGCAAGCTTGCCCACTTGATTCTCCAAATTCCTTAAAGAGGCATCATTTTTTGCCATGTATGCCTTCAATAGATTCTCCAGGCTATTAGATGGTTCAGCTTGGGTTGGTTTCTAAGCTTGTTAGGAAAAACTAGGTGGCTGGGTCGATCTAGGTTAGACATAATTATTACTGGTTCCTGCCCCTCAGTTACTCCAGGAAAAATTTAGGTGGTTTTGCCATGATGGGTTATAGAAATTGGATTACAGCCCTTGCCTTCCTCGATTTTGGTTCTGGTTACCCATGTAATACACAGATTCTGGGTTCAATGGACATTCTTCGAACAAATGTCCTTTCCAACAATAAACACAGGCTACATTTTCAAATTGATTCAGTGGTTGTACTGCAAAACTATTACACCTATTAGTAGTAAGATTTTTTAACATTGAGAATATTGATGATACTTGAGATGTGAGTGAAGTAAGAGCGTCTACTTCATGTATTCAAGTGACTCGTCTTCCTAACACTGCTCAATTGTTTGGCCATTGATAATTGTTGCTGACAATCCTGTCAATGATTTCATAAGCCTCATTATAAAACTTAGAAAAGAGAGCATCATTAGCAGAAACGTCCACTACCATCCTCGTGTGAGCATTGAGACCATTATAAAATGTCTCCAGTATTATGCAATGTGGGATTCCGTGATGAGGGCACTTCTGTAACGATTCTTTGTACCTTTCCCATGCCACAAACAATGACTCATCATCCATTTTTTGGAAAGTAGAGATCTTGTTTCTCAACTTAGCATTCTTGCTAGGCGGGAAATACTTCATAAGGAATTTTTCTGCTAACTCTTGCCATGTTGAAATTGAGTTTGGTGGTAATGAGTTCAACCAAGCTCAAGCTCTATCCCTTAGTGAATATGGGAATATCTTCAATCGTAATGCATCTTCGGGTACTCCAGCTAATTTGAAAGAATCGCTTACCTCCGTAAACAGTCTTAAGTGTAGGTGAGGATCTTCGGTAGGCATTCCACTGAATTGGCCCACTGTCTAAAGCATCTGGAACATGACCGGCTTCAACTCGAACTATTGTATCACAATTTTGGGTCTCCTAATACCCAGATTAAAATCATGAAATACTGGCACGACATACTATCCCAAAGCTCTATCCCTATCATCAGTAATAAGGATAGGATTTTGAGCAAGGTTTGCTCCATTTCCTTGATTCAGATTTTCGAAGTTCATCTCTTCAGTACTTCTTTGACTTGCTTATCTTTTTTGTTATCGAAAAGTTTGTTCAATCTCAGGGTCTACAGGGAGTAAATTGATGATTTAGTCAATACTCATAAACACCTGAAATAGTCACAGAAAAATTAACTAAGTTAAAATTTGAACAGAAAAATAAACCAAATTGCAAAACTAACAACTTCACAAGTAATGACTTTTTTCAAACACAATCCCTGACAACGGCGCCAAAAACTTGGAACGACGAAAATGTGCAAGTCTACAAAATCACAACCAATAATAAAGTGACAAGTAAATGTCGAGCTATCATACCCACAGGGACTGTGAAAAGAATTATTTATGAATGCTATTTAAAACACTTTAGTGAAGAAAAATATTTTGTGTGAAGAGGGTGATTAAAAACTAAGATAAACTAAGTGAACTAAATAAATAAATCCCAAATGCACAATTTTCAAAATATGATTTTAATCAAGATGACATAATTGTGTTAGATTAATTACATTTCTTAACTTAGAATTTTTAAACCCATGTTTATATTGTTACGAATAAGTTCACGGCAACTCGGTAATTTGCTAACTTATGAACATACTCACCTACCAAAATCCATTTATCTCTTGACTATATCCCTATGTCAATTCAACCGATTAAACAAATCTTAATAGGCAAATATGTTATTGCACATACATACTTATTAAATCGAAATAATCTCTTGTACATATCCCTATGTCAATTCAAATAATTAACTCGATTTAATAAGCACATAAAAGACTATGTGAGGTAACAAAGTATTCTTACATTGAAACAATTTAATCACAATAATCTTTCAAGTTATACAAGCCAAATGTATCGTCAGATACTGTTGCTAATCTAACCCTCAACTACCTTAGATGATTAAACATGCACTGATTAAGTACTGTGTCCATTACTTACAATTTCAATCCATTTAAATAATTAATACATTAGTTACCTAAAATTTGTAATGCAAGAATAACTTAGCCATGATTTTACTTAATCAAGCATCTTACTAAGGCCTATAACAACATAAACACAATTTTAATAATTTTAACAAATGAAATACAATCAACGTAACATGAATTAAGTTCAAGCTAAATTGATCAAATTAATCATTAAAACAACATAAATATTCATAGATATGTTCAGTATAACAACAACAAAAATTAAAGAGATAGGGAACAAGAATCAAATCTAGTGTTTTTCCGTGGCTTGACTAGTTGTTCCGTTCTTCCTTGTCCATTGTCCTGTCGACTAAGGCTTCAACAAACACTTAATTGGTTCACCAAAAAGTTGATGAATGCCTCTTTCCCAGGAGGAGAAATCGGCAAAAGAGCAAGGGAATTTTGGAATGGAAAGAAGAGAGAAAGTGGAGAGAAGAGAGGAAAGATGTGAGTGCTTGAGGTGTGTTTGAAGTAAGCAGCCAAGGGGAGTATTTGTAGGTTGAGAAGGCTGCTAAAAATAGCTAAAATAAGCAGCCAAAGACTCCCCCAAGTCCAGCCAGACATGTGGTATGTTTGAAGATTACAAATATGCTATTTTTAGGTATGGGCAAATCTTGAAAGGCATGAATAGTGAAAGGGTTTGAATGCAAATTGAAGGAGTATTCACGGGCCATTTTACAAGCCAAATAATCAGAAAAACAAGCTGATTGGGTTAGCATGTGGGACGATTTTGGGCTGCCCAGTGCTCAGTTGGATCAATTTTCTCGGTTCAACTCAATTCGGCCACTTTTCATAATTAATTAATAATAATTTATTAACCCAAAAGAAATTGGATTAAAATTAAAATTAGTTATATTATGAATTAATACACATAATTTGGACCGTCTTAGGCTGAAAAACTAGTTCACCTTGATGCTTCAAAATTACTTCTCGATTTTGCGCTTCTAGTAGTGTCTACTGAGTCATTTTTCGCCTTTTATGCAAATCTGTCAAAAATAATAAAAAATAATCAAAATATGATATAAAATTAATTAAAATTCAACATTTTAATAATTTGAGTGCAATTTAATTATTTAATAATAATTATATATTTTTCGATAAGAATTTTACCGAAACTACATGAATTTAAGTAAGAAGGGGCATGAAAAAGTGTGTATATTTTTGTGTTTCCAGCCACTCCGGGTCTCATTTTTCCTCCCCCATTACGCCAAAACCCCATAGCCCTAGGCCATCGGACCACCACTCCACCATCGCTGGACCACTGCCAAGTTGTTGCCACTGCCGCTGTCAGACCGCCATCGCCGTCGATGACCAAAAATTCTTCCTCTCTTTTCCTCTCTCACTAGTTGATTCTTTAATTGATTAAACTTACATATTCCCTTCATTCTATCAATATTTTTAGAGCACTTAATTCATCGACTTCATTCCTTTCTTGATTCATCGACCATTTCGTATTGAATCAAGAGTAAGTGTGGTTATTTGGATCGCAAAATCCTTTTCTTAGTGGTTACATATCATGACCGAATGGTATTGTGGCCATAGGTACAATGTTACATTTTATTATCATTTATTTATTAACGTACTAATACTACTCCTTACCATCTTGAAGGACCAAACGATAAACGTAGGGGAGACCCTAGTTTTGCATTGGGAATCATCTTTTTGAGAGTCTAAAACCGCGGGGTAAGTGTCGGTGAGGACTTTGGTAACCGATCTATTAGTGATGAATATTTTTCAAACAGATTGTAACTAATAAACATTATTCATGTGTTAGGTTCATCTTTCGAGTTAGATAAAATTGAGATCATTATCAAAGATTGTGGCAAATCGGATCTACGATATAAGGTGTGGGATCGTTACCATTTGTTTATGTGATATAGTTATTTTATTACGTTAATAATTTAATTATATTAAAAAAAAGTACACAAATATTCATAAAGAGTTGAAAAACTTAACAAGATTAACACAAAGTAAGTGACTCTAACCGAGTGACTCTAGGAAACACGTGATAATTGATGTGACTATGATGTATGTGTAAATCTCATCCTCATGATATGTGGTGTATGACTTATGTGATAAATGTGATGATGTAAGCATGTGAGACTTAGATATGTGTATGTGAAAATTGAGATCCATAATCTAATGTTAAAGTGATTACAAGTGATCAATAAGTGATACATGATTATGAGAGCATGTTTACATGCCTAAGTGTAAAAGTGAATATTTTGTGTTAAAAAGTGAAGCTGTCATATCAAATGCATGGAGGTGGTGCTTTGTGAAAGGTGGAAGTTATGTGGCAGTTTATCTGCGATTATGTGGTCGTTATCGGTAAATATGTAGCGGTTTGTCCATAATGTGTTATGTGGCCATTTTTGGCATTTATGTGGTGGCTTGTCTACTAATGGTGTGTTATTGGATGACATGACCACGCCCCGGAGCTCAACAAGCTTCTATTTTGACCCCATCGAGCTCCCTAATGGACCCACGACTCGAGCTCGAGCCAAGCACCTTCAAGAAATTGTTTTAGCTTTATTCACTCAACTATATAATGAAAACCAGCTCAATGTTGATGGAAAAGCTCGGACCAGCCCCTTAAAGACTCCTTGCACCTTAGTGCAAGCTGTCTTTAACGTATCGTCAGCTCTCTGAACTCCATTCAGCTCCAATCAGCTCACCTGAGCTCATTTCAGCTCGTTTGAGCTGAATTTAGTTTCTTTCCAGCTCATTCCTTTAACCACATAATAAACTAAGTATTAGTTTTCTTTAATTTTTTATAGCTCATGATCGAATATTTTAGCTCAATTCAGCTCATTAAGTGTTTCACATCTTTTTGAGCTAGTTGAAATTAATATGCTAGCTAAGTCCATATTATTTATGACTTAAATTTTATTTGTGTATCAATTAATATGTCTTGATGATTAACTAGTCTAGTTCAGCCGAATATATCTTGGAGATTAATGTGTTCATGGTTTTATAGGTACAGCTGAATGTATGGGGTTCATTAAAAGTAAGGTGCATGCACGGCTAGATTTAAACAATTGAGGATTCATACATGACTACCTTCAACGCATGGTGTGCTGGTCATTGAACTTCCAAGCATCTATTCATTCAAGGAGCAGCTACTTAAATTAATTTCTAAATTACATTCATGAAAGAAGCCTAAAGGACGATGCATGAACAGCTAGTTACAACGAATGTGAGAATGCATGCATGTCTAGCTACATGAATTGATTGTTGATTATTTGGATTCCCTATGTGACTATTCGGCCAAGAAGCACCTATTGGAAGGTTCATCCATACCAATGTCGAACCTAGACATGGTCGTTCAGCTCCTTGCTTCCAAATGCATCCACCTAAATTTTCCTTCATTAAAAAGCTGTCTATTGTGGTTACATTCAATCGAATATAAACTTAGTTATATTCATGAATTTTTTCTAGATTTTTACAAACACATTCATAGTCGAAATACTTAGTCTCTAAGTTTGATCATTTTGTCTATTCGGCTATCCTTTGTAAGCTATAAATAGTTTGCTCATTTCATGTAAAAAGAGCTTTTTTCCAAATTATTGAATGAACATTTGTTCTTGAGGTTTCTTCCTCTATTTCGTTTGAGTCTCGAATTGACTTATCTAGCTTGCTAGTGGCGTCAACCTGAACTCTTTGAACTTATCACCAACCTTGGTGTGGCGTTCATCCATCAAATTATACCTTTGGTTCCTACCTCTTTATAGGTAACGGGTCAAGGTCCATCCTCTACCATCCATTTAACCACCTTAAGCGATATAAATCCCGGGGCAATACTCTTTATCGTATTGAATCGTTCTTGAAGCTTGAGTTCATTTTTCCATTCCGTCCTATCAATTAAATATTTATTTTATTTCTTTGTTAAATCGAGCCTATCAAATATCAAATCTAGCCTATCATTTGAACCCCTTAGCCAACTTCTGCTTATAAGTTAACCAAAATCCATCTTTTCAGAAAACAAATGACTCTTCACGTTGACGATCGGGCAACTAAGGTGACTTGACTCAACATTACCGAGCCAGTTCACGTCATTAGATGGACGAGTTTTGGGGAACTCGATATATAGTGTGTAGCGGTGATGGGTAGGAAATTTTATAAATTGTGCATCGTTTTTAAAGCATGCATCGACATGTTCATGCATAAGTATTAGTATTAGAACTTGTGATTATTATGATGATTGATATGATGAGATTGATATTTTGATATGTATGTGATTATATTTGTGTTGATCTCACACTGGGCTTTTAAAGCTTACCATTTTTTAATTCTAAAATTTTTAGATAATAATCGAGGTTAGGACGGGCTCAACTTACGGAGTTCCTCTCGGTCATTTTTAGAAAATTATATTACTTTAGTACTCGATATTTTGGGGATGTGTTTTTATTGTTGTGGACTTTTGCTTGGGATTTTCTTTTGGACTTTGGATTATTTTGATTTTGGATTTTTGTGCGTGATTTAGATTTTTAAACTATCATTTAAAAGATTGTGAAATTGACAATTTATGATGGATTTTTGATAACTAACTCAAACAAGGCCCAATAATGGTGTTTTCAAAACTCAACACTATCTGCTTACAAAATTGATATTTTACGAGATATATATTAAATCGACATTTTAAAAAAGACAAATGAGTTTTAGATATGCAAATTACCTACTGTGATGTTTCAATTGAAGTACGACACTTTCTGAAAAAAATATCAAAACTTGAGTTTTCTAAATATAAATAATTTCAAACTAGATTTGGTTTTCTCAACAAGGACATTTTTAGCAACGACGATTTTTAAGAGAAAATAGCTAAATGATTTTATGTGCTATCAATATGGCCAATGTCATCTTCGAGATTTGACCATAATGTCTAATTCGGATTTAGGGGTTACATTTAGTGGTGTTAGCGCTTGGTTCAAAAACTTGGACTGTGGTTTAATTTTTCAAAAATGCATGCATATTTGTGAAAAAGGGTATTTTGGGAAACATCCAAGCCTTAGTCAAAACTCATTTTAAATAAAGTTTTGATTATATTTTAAAAATCCAAGACTCCAAAGCTTGCCTAGATAAGTACTTCTGACTTACTAAATTTTTAGTGTGAAACTATAGATTTCTATATACTGTGAAACTCTAGATTCTGAAAACTATAGATATTGACACTATAATGATGAAACTTTCAGAAGAAAAACTTTGAATTGATAATAAAAACTCATTTCTAATTGTTAGATAAAACCTTCATAAAACTTAAGAATTCGATAAAAAGATGAGTACACAAGGTGTTCGTACTAAGGGTATGAGAGCTTGTGGAGAGTAGGGTCTGGGAACCCCAATTGATTGTTTTGCGTCATGATAGTGCACACCTAAGCCCGCGACTGAACCTAAGCCAATGGTTGAGCAAGTTGAAAATACTCATACCATTGAGGAGGATCATTAAGAGCCTGCTGACGATGTTGTGTAGCAGGCCATGCTTACGGCATTTTAGTGTGTTGTCGGGCCTAAAGTGGATTAGGAAATAGTTAGACGTTTTATTTTTGAACTATAGATTAACATAAATCTTCACACTCAAGAAAGCAATATGAAAACCTGAGGTATGTGATTTTTGAGGAGCGCAATGTTGAGTAACCCAAAATTAGTCACTTGCTTTTTAAGGAACTATGTCTGACCATGTGACAAATTACATCCTTAATACGTCTACTGCTAAAGAAGGAAATCATGAAACTAGGAATGATACAATATCCCAAACAATGTTGGGAGTTTTAGAAAAGGGGTTTTGAGACTACAATTGAGAAGAACAAAATATTAGAAGGAAGTAAGTGGTTGGAACATGAGAGAAAGGAAAAGAACAAAGTACAGAATAAGAGGAAGTCTAGTTCTGCTGGCCCAAATTTAAGACCTTTAAAGCAGGCCAGAGAAGACAGACCATCATATAATGTTCTAAAAGCTAGTATTAGAGGTTTTATTGGATCAACAATAAATTTTTATATGTAAGTATTGTAATAAGTGTCATTTGAGTGAGTTTTGGAAAAGTAAAGAATATTCCTGAGAAGTGGCACACCATGTTAAAGATCGTTCATGTCATTTTTTAAGTTAATTGCAAGCTTCAACTCAAAAATGGAATTAGAGATTGGAATCAGAGTTGCAGAACAAAAGCATGGTGGTCGGTTTAGAAAGAAAATTTATGAAATTTTTGGATAAGTGAATTGGCATGACAATAGGAATTTTGAGGATGAAATTATTTTTAAGGAGGGGAGAGTTGTCACTCACAAATCGAGTTAGTATAAATTTGGTTAATGAACCGAGAGTGGTTAGGATTGAATTTTTATTTAGATAATTTTTTTCTCATTTGATAATAAATAAATATCAATTATAGTGATTGGGTAGTGGTGGAGCTGTCATTGATGATCTGAGTTCAAAACCATTCACTTTCATTAATTTCTATTTAGTACAAATTTGTTTCAAACCCTTAGCAAATGTCATCCCATATTTTTATTTTTAGTTACGCAAGTTCTAGAACAAGGAAGTGAGTAGTGTAGTGGATTATTAACTCATTAGCTATCCTAGTGGTCCATGGTTCAAGTCCTAATGTTCACACTATTATATTTGAATTTTTTACAATTTTTCCATGTGATTTAAGTCCTTACCCTCCACCCCTTTTTCACCATAAATAGGAGGATTCCTTTCCTCCAATAGAGGTTAAACTTACCTTAAGTTGAGGGTGCATGATCCCCCTTTTTACTCTATGTCTCCTTCCCTTTCCAAAACTTCTCATCCTTGCCATGCAAAAGGTTCATTGAACCTAGACCTAGTTGACCAACCGATTCCCACTCTCCCAACCACATTTTTCCATCCCTACCTCCCTCTTACATCGATTTTCTCTCTTTTTCATTTTTGTTCTCATCCATTTTCTCTTCATTTTGCAAAATAACCACCACACTTTCTTTTAATCTTTGCTCCTTTCCTCCACCGTGACCAAACCCTCCACCACCGTTCACAACACCTTGTGGCTGCCGCTATAACACTGTATACTAGGCTCGGTCCTTGAGTCCGAATAATAGGACACTACACCACCGTCACATCGCATTTACTTAGCAAATAGTTTCAAGTGTAACCAATCGTCATCTCTATTTAATCATATGTATGAATTATAGTCGTACAACAACCTCTTACCACTAAAACATGCCATACATACACTAAGGGCATTCAGAACATCAATCAAGCCTACAAATGGATCAAATCACAAAATTTCCAAAACTGTTATTTATGTAGCGATATTGTCTCAGGGGTATCGATATTTCCTTAAAGTGGTATCGATACCACATGGAAAATCAATACCAAACTTGCATTCTGCTTCTTACAAGAATTTCAAAATGTTGAAAACTATCCGTACCTTTTGCAAGGTATCGATAAATTTACCCCAAGTATCGATACTCGGGCCAAGGTATCAATACTAAATCTATATTTTGTTTCCCTGCACTTTTGAAAATATAGAGGTACCATTTTTAAAAACCAAATATCGATACCTCTACTCCAACTCATAAAATCTCAGCATACATCAACATTAAAACCATTCAAAATTAATCCTAAACAACATGTTTCATTCACCTAGTTGAGAAACATCAAAATATCTGAAATAGCAGTCCCAATATTCAAGTCCACATACTTCCAAACATAAATAGCATGCAAACAACCCAAAAATTGACTTAGCAAAACCGATATAAAATCTACCACATTGGCCCATTACATTTCCTTTATTCCCCAACCATAAATAAGCATATAACACCTACTAACGGAAGCTAAATAATTGGCTTATATCACCCCTCAAGACCATACCGCTGACACCGACACTATGTATCAGCAATAGTTGAGGAGTGGGTGAGCTTAACAAGTTTAGTGAATGCCCAGAATAACCACTACATAAACAAGTCATCATGCATCAACGAGACAAATATACATTGTATTCATATAATTTTTACTCTTATGACATATTTTACACATTAATCATATTTCTTGAATTCATTCACACATTAGTCACATGAATATTTAAGCATATATTTCAACATATATCAATAACATTTTATCACATTCAATAACTTCATATGATAATTTGCCTCTTGAGATTATGAAACATAAAGTGGACTCTATTACCACACATCGGATACATGGATCTCCATCATACCATAATGACTCAAGGAGTCGAAAATGTCCCCTAAGTGAAGTGTATAGCTAACACTCTCAAGCACACCACACATACATATTTGATGAATAGAGCTTCGCTCACATTCCCTTATCTCTCTGAAACTATCCATGGGACTCAGCACCCCATATATCACAACATAAAGGTGAGTACTCACAATCCTATGTCATGCCATCTATATCCAATAGTCTCACAAGGTCACAAGGCCAAAATATCCACATTATTATCATATATTTACTTACCGATTTTCCACACATATTCAATGCATATTCACATTAGTAGCACAATTTAATCTCCATCATATGCCATGAATAACATACCCTTATATTCACTTTCACAACAAACATCATAAGCTTATAACATATATCATAACATCTCATATATGTTCATGATTTCATAATTTCACAAATTCACAAGCAAACATATTTCACATTTAATCATAGGTGTGATAACACTTACACTCGAAATCTAGAGTGGGTGTTTAGGCTATCTCTAAATTCCCAATTACACAACGAATTACCTACGAGTAGCGATCCCAAAACACTCACCAAATCTCAATGTTTGCCGAAAATCAAGAGCTCGAACTAGCTCTTTCTCTAACTCGTAGAAGACTATAATGAATCCAAGGCTTCACACTTAATAATCACACAATACACACAGTCAAATGACAACTAAGGACCCACTTAAACTATCCAAACAAAAGCCTAAGCTACGTTCTCATGTAACTAAACCCTTTAGCATGACGGAATTAAAACACAAATATCTAGATCTATACTTAATATTTTTGCATGAAACAAGTTTCATTCATCCCAATATTCATCTACAAATAAACCCCAACCTTTAAACCATACAAAACTACACGTTTCAAGGTATCAACATTTTTCAACAAGTTTTGGCCATAATAACAAAAATTCATTAAAACACGAGAAATCCTTAACGAAACTTCGAAGTAATTTTAGAAACCTTCTAATCAAATTAAAACAAGTTGAAAAACACTTTTAAATCACATTTTCATCCACAATCTCAAATTCCACCATTAATGACCCAATTTTTAGATTTTAATTAAAACATGCAATTTATAACAAAAAAAACTCAATTTTTAAGTCTAGATAACATTAAAAACTAATGGGAAAGTGAATGTTACCTTTAATGGAAGATTAAACAATTTTTTACACAAGTTCATAAAACACACGATTGAAGATGATGATGAACACTATGGAGGTTTTGAGTGTTTTTCTTGGAGATTTATGAAGGTAATTGACTTTTGAATGATAGGAAATGAAAGTATTATGCTTTGGGAATAAAAAGTCAATTGAAAGATCAAGGGAATAGCAAGGGACGACAATAGCAAACTTTGAACAGTAACTATCGTGAAATAGAACTAGGAATGGGAGTTTATTAGGTCCAATCTTATAACTAGTAAAACTACAAGATAAATGCTCACTATTTTGACTCTATTACAAGTCAATCATTTTTCTAAAAATAAGGTATTTAAAAATCATTTTCAGAAATTTACTCAAATCCCTAATAGCCTTTGTAAAAAACATTAGCGAATACCAACCTTACGAAATTCTAAGCACATATAGGCTAAAATTCCTAAAACACCCTCAAAACTTCTAGGCCCTATTTTGGGGTGTTACAATTCTCTCCCTCTAAAATGAATTTCGTTCTTGAAATTTAACTAAGCTAAACAAGTAAGGATATTAACGTCTCATCGCTTATTTGGTTTCCCAAGTAGCCTCTTTCGTTTTTCGGTTGCGCCACAAAACCTTAACCGACGTAAACTTTTCTTCACAAACTAGAATCTCTATCAGTTCTTCTTTGTAAGTGAGATCAGGTCGAACCTCAATCTGCTCTACTAGCTCAATATGTGATGGATTTGAATGCTACTTTTGTAGAATAGACACATGGCAAACATCATGAACTCACTCAAGTTCCGGTGTCAACTTGAGTCGATAAGCTACTGGCCCAATCCTATCAACAACTTCATAAGGCCCCATATATCTTGGACTGAATTTATCCTTTCTTCCAAATCTTAAAACCTTTTTCCATGGAGAAACCTTCAAGAACACCTTATTTCCAACTTTGAACTCGACGTCTCAACATTTCAAATCTGCATAAGATTTCTATCTATCTGTTGTAGCTTTCAACCTCTTACATATCAACTTCACTTTATCTTCGGTCTCTCGAACTAATTCTGATCCAACGACCATCTTTTCATCTAAATCCATCCAACACAAAGGAGTCCTACATTTCCTACCATATAATGCCTCAAACGATGCCATGTGAATACTCGCTTGAAAACTATTATTGTAAGCAAACTCTGCTAAAGGTAGATATCGCTCCCAACTACTACAGAATTCGATCACACAACTTTGCAACATATCTTCTAACACTTGAATTACCCTCTCAGATTGACCATCAGTTTGGGGATGATTAGTCGTACTAAAAGTAAGCTTCGACCCCAAAGCCTCTTGCAAACTTTTCCAAAACCTCATAGTAAACTGTGGGTCTCTATCAGAAGTAATCGAAACTGGAACCCGATGAAGATAAAAAATCTTAGCAATATACAACTCTCCCAACTTCTGCAATGAATAATTAGTACGCACTACTAAGAAATGCACACTTTTTAAAAAAGGATCAACTATAACCCAAATTGAATCCTTTTTCGATGGAGTGGAAGGAAAACTCGAAACAAAATCCATAGTAATCCTTTCCCACTTCCATTTAGGGATCACAATCGATCACAAGAAACCCTTTCTCGCTTCAACCCAGACCATCAATAAATCTCATAAAATTCAAGGTACATTTACCACTATCGGGATGCATAGCATAAGGGATACTATGTGCCTCGGTAAGAATCACTAGCCTCAGATCCACATCTTGCAACACATACAATCTACCTCAGAAATTCAAGATACCTTTTGCATCAATATACCTTCCTCAATATGACGAATCATTTTCAACAAATCTTTATCTAACGGCTATTTTTCCCTAATCTGTTGAGACAAAGTCGGTCTCACTTGATGTTCAACCAACAAACCAGCATCATTAACCAATTTCAAGCGCGATTGATTGAACCCTCTATCCAACAACTCTTCCGACTAAATCTTTAACTCCTTAAGCTCTTTTGGTGCCATCCGATAAGGTGCAATGGACACTGGTGCAGTACAAGGATAGAGCTCAATTCCAAACTCCACTTCTCATTTTGGCGGTAAGCCAGGAAACTCTTTAGGAAATACATCAAGAAGATATTTAACGGTTTAGATATCCTGAACTCTCAACTCTTTACTAACCAAATTCATCACTGTTGGATCACCGGGATGTCCCGTGGTGCAGTGGAAAATTTATTTTGGGGATCCAAAAAAGGACTCCATCTACGAGGAACTCTAAAAAATAGGAAGGAACCATTGTTGTTTTAATCCCCTTCGTACATTGGCCATCCAAGGTCGCAACAAAATCCTCCCGGCCTCTACGTAGTCCACCCTGTTGTGAACGAACAAACAAAAATTTTCACTAAATGCTTCAAAGAGTTTTTCTAAAAAGAAATGTGGCTGCTAGATCTAAGTTCTTTTTCTTTTGTGGTCAATGTTGGTTAACACTTTTTTGCACCCTACGGTTTTATTTTATGATTCCCTTTCTTTCATTTAATGTCCCCTAAAAAACAGAATCCCCATTTTGGTGTCAAAATATATATAAAAACATTACAATAAAATATCATTTCCAAAAGGATATTAATTTCCATATATTTTTTATGTTTGACCGAAATTAATTATTATAATACTTTATTTTAATAATTCTGGTAAACATATCATAATTAATATTTTATACGAATCAAACTCATACATTTATTTTAATTATGTTTTCTGTTTAGATTCTGTTCGTGTCAACCATAGGGTGTGACCCTATAGGCTTTTGTAACATTGGTAGTAATACTAAAACACTTCTAACATTAAAAGCAATAAGTGGCATCTAGCAATGCATCATCGCTACACAAGGTACAAGATGTCATGGTTGAACATAACCTTTCTGTGATATATCTTTTTGTCCTTTATATCTCGATTGGAATAGTTACACTTGAAAAGTCTGATCTCATGTTTCTTGATACCCGAAGTAGAATACAATAAACAAATAAGTGTAATATCTCATATTAACTTAGTTGAGCATGGCCATGTATTTCTAGTCTCACTTCATCAAGCGGCCTAAGATATTGCTCCCATTATGTAGGAGGGAAAAATCCTATCTTGATCAATCATATCCCACAACATAGATTCTGGCATACCCAACATTAGTTTTTATAGCACAACTTGTTACAATAGACATTTGACTGTATTAAAATATACGCTTACTATGTTGGGACAATGATGATCTCAAGTCTAAGGATCGTATACATAGTTATCACTATGATTAATGTTGTGACTATTACATAATAATCCAAGAAACATACTCATAGTGAGTCAGTCCAATATGCCGTTCTCTAACATATTCTCATGTATTGATTTTGACATCCACATGTCAATGACAACACTTTGTCATCAGTGAACAGCATGTTCGTCTTAATGCATTATTGTTGTCCAAGCCTACAATAATACTCGAAAAAGGACCGTTTAAGAATAATCATATTACTCTCAGGACATTATTATAAAACAATTTATTTATACACACAGAAAAGAAACTAAAATAATAATGGCAATGCATTATATTAATAAACTAGGTAAAATAAGTATGTTATTACAATCATCTCATGATTGGTCTTTGGGCATACTCTAACGATCTCCCACTAACACTAAGACCAATCACTCATATATCTAATACCAAGTGACTTAGTATGACGATCATGCTTCTGCTGTGTCAGAGACTTCTTCAGTTGATCAACAATGTTATCATCTGTTGGTATTCTGGAAATTTGCATATCTCCTCGATCAATGGTTTCTTGAATGAGATGAAAATGCCTAAGTATATGTTTGGATCGCTGATGAGATCTAGGTTCCTTTGCCTATGTAATGACTCCATTATTGTCACAACAAAGTTCTATAGCATCTGATATGCTAGGCACAACCCCTAGTTCAAATATGAACTTCTTGATCCAAACAGCTTCTTTTGCAACTTCACTAGCTGCGATATACTTGACCTTTGTTGTAGAATCAGCAACTATACCTTTCTTTGAACTTTTCCAGCTCATAGTGCCACCATTAAGGTAAAACACAAAACTCAATTGCTATTGTGAATCATCCTTGTCGGCTTGAAAGCTAGCATTAGTTAAAGTAATGAAGTACTAAAATCCACCTCAGGTCTGTGTGTTTGTTGGTCCACATACATCAGTATGTATTAGGCCTAATAAGTCATTAACTCGCTCACTTTTACCAATAAAAGGAGCTTTAGTAATTTTTCCTAATAAGCAAGATTCACACACTTCAATTTGTTCGAAAACAAATGAATCCAAGAAACCATCTTTATGGAGTTTGGATATGTGTTTCTCACTTATGTGCCCAAACGAAAATACCAAAGGTAAGTTTGATTTCAGTAATTTATTTTAGATCTTTTAATATTTATGTTGTAAATGGGATTAACTTGATCTAAAATAGAAAGGCCATTTACCAATTGTGCCGAACCATAGAAAACATTATTGAGATAAAAGGAACAATAATTATGCTTAATTATTATCTGAAAACCAATTTTTTCTAAACAATAAATTGAAATAATGTTCTTAGTCAAACTGGGCACAAAATAACAATCCTTTAAACATAAAACAAGTCTAATAGGCAAAGACAAAGTATATTGTCCTACAGCTAATGCAGCAACTCTTGCTCCATTTCCAACTTGTAGGTCCACATCTCCTCTAGCCAGAGTCTTAATCTTTTGTAGTCTCTGTATAGAAATACAAATATGAGAACCACAACCAATATCTAATGCCAAATAAGTAGTAGTTGATAAATTAATATCAATAACATAAATACCTAAAGCAGACACTTCGCTTGTTTTGCCCTTCTTGGGGCAATTTCTTTTCCAAGGTCCAATCATAGCACAATGGAATTAGTTTCCTTCCTTAGCCACCCCTCCTTTGGAATTCATTGTAACCTTTCCATTTTTAGATTTGGGACTGCCTTTCTCCTTGGGCTTTGTCTTAGCTTTAGCTTTAGCTTTACCCTTGTCGTTGTTATTAGGGACCATCAGAATGGACTTGGGACCAGTCCTTCTCATATTACCTTCAGCAGTTCACAACATGCTGAGTAACTGTGGCAAAGTCTTGTCAATTTCATTCGTATTGAAATTGAGGACAAACTGGCTATAGTTATCAGGCAATGATTGTAGAATAACATTAGTGGCCAACTTTTGGCTCAGTGGAAATCCAAGTTTTGACAGGCTTTCAATACAGCCTATCATCTTAAGAACATGAGGTCTTACTTGGCTTCCTTCTTTCAGCTTACATTGCAAAAAGGGCTTAGAGTTATCGAACCTCTCTTGCAGTGCTTGCCCCTGATAAAGTTTGATACGAGTCACAAAGGCCCAACCCAAGCCCAAGAACGTGATGGGCTCAAATTACCAAAAGGCCCAATAACGAGATCAAAGGCCCGACAAATGCGTTCCAAACTAAATCAGACCACTCAAGATTTGTTAGCAAGGCCTTAGATGCATACACGAAAGAACAAGAAAATCAAGATTCACTTTTTTCTTTTCAAGAAAATCAAGAAACTGAATCTTGGTCCAATTTTGCTGTTTGGAGCGATTTCAAGAATCAAGAAAATCAAGATTTCAAATCTTGGAAATCTTGGTCCAAGAAACCGAATCTTGCAGCCAAAACGCATTGGATCTCTGTTACGAGTATCAATGACCAATTTCGGAAAAGATGGATCACAAGCCCAAATTCTTGAAGGCGAGACCCAATAAGCAAATTCCCAGCCCAATCCAGAAATCCATACATACTTAGTTGAAAATCAGGCCAGAATGTCAAAGGGCCCAATTTGTAAACATATTATTTGTTAATTTAATTTTTTAGGCTCTAAAGATATTACATGTTAAATTCGGCCCAAAAAGCCCATTTAAGTGTTAGGCCGAAATTCTTTTATTATTTTTATTATTTAGGGTTAATTTTTAAGTTTTCTTATAAGGTTAGGATTAGTTGAGGCCTATATAAGTGATGGCTGGCCACCCCCTTGTATTCACTACTCAAATACATTAAAATTTCAGATTTGTTAAAGTGCAGAATTTTCTTTGATGTTTTCTCCGAGAATTCTCTCTTGAGCTTTCTTTATAAGTTGTTTTAACAACCTTTTGATTGTGGGAGCCATCTTCAACCTTCTTCTTGCCATTGATATTCTTTGGAGGGGAGATTAGAGCCGTTTGAAGGGATTTCTGAAGTCTTTTGAGATTTCAAGGATCCTTAGGACTTTAATTTAATTCTTGCTGTTCAAGTTCTTTTATTTGTTTCTAATTGTGCCGAATCTTAATCTAATTTCTTTGCTGTTCTGTGTTTCGTTTCAGATTTGTTTAAACTCCAAGAACTCTTCATTTAATCGATCTCTTGTTGGCAGCACATAATCCATTCAAAAATCCCCAATTTCTAAGGTTCTTGCAGATTCTTCTTTAGCCTTCTTGGAAGCGAATCGATTGCTGAACTTTGGGGAAACCGTCTTGGATATTCAATTGGGAAAAATTGCAAACTTTGTTCACTTCTCGAATCGTTTTATTCCATTGATTTCTTTCTCTTCTTCTTGCTGCACCAATTCCTTAGTTTCCATTAAAAATCTGTTTGTTTAATTTGGTTACTGTTTTGGTGTTCTTGGACAGATTCAGCTTGAGGGGAATCAATCTTGGAGTTCGATTTCGTCTTCTTGAACTCCGAAAACATCTATTCATACGTTCTTTGGTTCTTGGCTGTTTTTAATTGTTTTTGGGGATTTTAATTTCAATTCTGATTCGTTTAATATTTTCTTTGTTTTGATTTCAGATCTGTTCGTCTAGAGCCTCGTAGGAGTTTTCTCGTGACTTGGAAACTCAATGTTGGTCTGCGCACAACCCTCTATCATTTGGTCTCAGATTTTGGGCGTTTTGGGTGTTCTTGGTTGATTTTTAAACTGATCTCTATTTTTTAAACTACAAACAGCAGTTTTACCCAGGAAATATTTTGAAAAAATATTCGTTTGAGTGGGTAAACGTTTTCCGATTGATCTTAAATTTTACATACATATTTTTGGCACTGTTATTGAATAAAAAAATATTTCCAGCAAAAAGAATCAGTCGAAAAAGTCAAAAAATCGAAAAAATACGAAATCTAATAAAATTTTTAAAAAATATTCAGCGGGTCGAATTTGGTGCCCAAACATTCCAGATCAAAAATTATATATTTAAGGACATTCCAGATTTAATTTTGTGATTTTTTGAGATCGGGAACACCTCGAACAAAGTTGTCAAGTTACTCCGCAGTTTTTTGGGTTTTTTCAATTTCAGCAATTTTTATTGATTCTTAGCTATAGGTTTTCCTTTGTTTGCATTTATTCTCCCTTTACAATATCTAACACCTTCTTGTTTCTTGTGTTAGTAGGATTTAAACGTGTGCACAATCCTTCCTCTGTGCAACACGAATCAATTGGTGTCTCGTCAATTTTTGGCATCCTAGTGCAAATTAGGATTCTTTGTTAGTTCGGCTCATACACTCTGTAATTTTTTGATATAAACTCTACTAAAGAACTCACAAGCCTGAATTCTACCTCATTGAGAATTTAATTTTTCTTTTTGAGTGATTAACGGTGAGGTTTGCTAATTTTTATTTTTGAGTGTTGAGTGTTTATTTTGCAGGTTTTTTTAAAAAGTATAAGGTTGGTCAAGGTGATAATGACCATAATGATGTCTATGACACATTTAAAAAATTCCAACAACAGTTAGACGAACAGGCTGCTGCACTTCAAACTTTGACTGCTACCATCAATGAGGTGAGATTAAATCAAGAGCCTCAATATCGAGAGCCAATTAAAGAAGATATGGATAACCAGCCTCCTGCTCATAGGCGTGGTCCTCGACGTGTCCCTAGAACTGATTATGATCTTCATGATCATGGACAACCATCTTTGGCAAAACTAAAGAGCGAGCAGCAACGAGAACATCTCTTTCATACTCGCTGCCATGTACAAGGTAAGCTTTGTAGAGTTATTGTTGATGGTGAAAGTTGCTCGAACGTAGCCAGCACGACGATGGTGGAAAAGCTTTGCTTAACCACTACCAAGCATCCACAACCTTATCAACTACAAGGGTTTAGCAACGAAGGCCAATTTAAGGTCACTCAACAAGTGTCCATCGCCTTTTCTATCGGTAAGTATCAAGACGAATGATACGACCCGCCCTTGGGAACGGCCATTGCTTCAGCCTACAAGCGAGGCTCGTTGTGTTTGCAAGCTGGACGTAGCTCAATCTTATTTTGTGGAGCTTCATTTAGCTCGTTTCCAGCTCTTTTCAAGCTCAATGAGCTCGAACTAGCTCAATTTCATTAAGACCTTATTATAGTAGCTGAAATAATTATTTGAGTCATTTAATTAGATTATTACAGCTCAATTAATATTCATTATTTATTTGGTTTAAAATCTGGACAAATTCAATTATGCATGCTAATTGAGTTATAATTATATGTTATTAATTTGTCTTAATTTCTACATTTCATTAATATGTTTTTTATGCATGTTTTAATGTGTCAATTTTATTACATGTTTTCATTATGTCCTAAGGTGGCGAATTTAATGTGCATAATTTTTGTGTCATTTGCTTCCAAATTAATGTGTTTAAAATGTATTTGATTTATTGAATAAATTTTGCTTGTAGGTACATCACATTTGGACGTCCTTGGTGCATGAATGAATTAAAGAAGATACATGTAAGGGACGCACATGCATGTTTGGGGAATTAAATTTGGTCATTGTTTGAAGTATCCTAGGTGACCATTCGCCAAAGAAGCTATTGTTTCCTACTCCCAAGTTGACCATTCAAATTGACTTTTAAATTATTTTCACATTCTTGGATTCATCTTGGCTGTTGGTTCTATATGTTCACATTCCATGACTCTTCAAAGTCGAGTTTTCACACCTTGATGGTCGCTCATTACCTCATTTAATTGTTGATCACTTTTCAACAACAGTTGCCAATTAATTGAGCTTGTTTAAGTCCATTAACCGAACCTAGTCGCTACCATGCATCTTTCCAAGCTTCTAAGTTCATTGCTCATTCTAGAAGATGACCATTGGAGCTCCATTCAGTGAATTTAGTTAAGCACATTAAAGGAATTCATTTGCTTAATTCTTAAGCATTCATATGACTATTCGGCTAGCCTAGTCTTTGTCTATAAATAGTTGTTAAATTCAATTTGTAAAGGACTTTTTGACATTTTAAGTAACGAATTGCTGCTTAATTTGTGAGGCATTTTCTCTCAAATTTCGTTCGAGACCCGTAAGACTTATCTAGCTTCTAGTGGCGTCTTTCCGAGACTTTCTTTCGAACTTATCACTCCCTAAACCTGAGTGTGGCGTTCACCTTTGATACCTTTGGTTCGTACTTTACTTAATATTGGGTCAAGGTCCTTATCACCCCAATTCCAATTCATTTAGGTCCTATAAGTTTCAGGTCGACACTCTTTTTAGTGTTGGTTCTTTCTTAACCTTTTTGAACCATTGCCATTTCGTACCAAATCTCATACCATTTCGTACCATTTTCCGAATACCAAATCGCACCAAAACTAAAGACCATTCTTGAATTATTCCTAAACCGAACTCGACCAACCTAATCATACCATTTAGACTTAAGCCAAATTCCGCAACCTACTTTGAACGAACCTACCTTACCTCTTTGAACTTAATTACATTTTTCTCTTGTTCTTTTCTAATACACTTCTACGTTTACGATCGGGAACTAAACGACTCGGGTTCAACTACTAAACCGAGATCGTATCAACGAAGTTGTGTGCGACGTGGTGCCTATTCAAGCCTGCCATTTGTTGCTAGGAGAACCATGGCAACTGGATTGAAAGGTCACTCACGATGGTCATACCAATAGGTATTCTTTCAAGCATCAAGGAAGGAAAATAACCTTAGTGCCACTCACTCCGGAACAAGTCCATGAGGACCAAATCAAACTGAAAAATTCAGTTGTTAAAACAAATGATGAAAAAGAAAAAGAGAATGAAAAAGAGAAAAAAGAGATTGAGAGTGTAAAGTAATGTGAAACAGACAAGAAAATTGAAAAAGAAGTTGAAGAAAGAAGAGAAAATGAGTTAGAAAAAGAAACAAAAGAAAAAAACGAGGAAAGGGCAGTGAGGAATGTTTCCACTAACCAAGATATGAATTTTTCTTGTGTTGCTACTTTTCAGGTTCCCGAAAGACCGAACGATAACTTTCAACTTCAATAACTCTCAAATGAAAGACGCTTTCATACGATCAACATAGGTAAAGATAAAATCACACTACATGAGCCCGAAGAGTTTCGACTACACTATGCTCCCGATGAGCAAAGGTTTGTATTAAATGGAAAAGGTAAATCGACCCTTGTTATTCTGCTTATACAGTGGACTCAATTGCAATTAGTCCCGTTCAATCGAGGAAAGTTGAGTCCATTTTATTTTTCAGATTCGAGGACGAATCTTTTTGAGGAAGGGGGAATGATACGAGTCACAAAGGCCCAACCCAAGCCCAAGAACGTGATGGGCTCAAATTACCACAAGGCCCAATAACGAGATCAAAGGCCTGACAAATGCGTTCCAAACTAAATGAGACCATTCAAGAGTTTGTTAGCAAGGCCTTAGATGCATACACGAAAGAACAAGAAAATCAAGATTCACTTTCTTCTTTTCAAGAAAATCAAGAAACCGAATCTTGGTCCAATTTTGCTATTTGGAGCGATTTCAAGAATCAATAAAATCAAGATTTCAAATCTTGGAAATCATGGTCCAAGAAACCGAATCTTGCAGCCAAAACGCATTGGATCTTTGTTACGAGCATCAACGACCCAATTTCGGTAAAAGATGGATCACAAGCCCAAATTCTTGAAGGCGAGGCCCAATACGCAAATTCCCAGCCCAATCCAGAAATCCATACATACTTAGTTTAAGATCAGGCTAAAATGTCAGAGGGCCCAATTTGTAAACATTTTATTTGTTAATTTAATTTTTTATGCTCTAGAGATATTACATGTTAAATTTGGCCCAAAAAGCCCATTTAAGTGTTAGGCCAAAATTCTTTTATTATTTTTATTATTTAGGGTTAATTTTTAAGTTTTCTTATAAGGTTAGGATTAGTTGAGGCCTATATAAGTGATGGTCGGCCACCCCCTTGTATTCACTACTCAAATACATTAAAATTTCAGATTTGTTAAAGTGTAGAATTTTCTTTGAGGTTTTCTCCAAGAATTCTCTCTTGAGCTTTCTTTAGAAGTTGTTTTAACAATCTTTTGATTGTTGGAACCATCTTCAACCTTCTTATTTCCATTGATATTCTTTGGAGGGGAGATTAGAGCCGTTTGAAGGGATTTCTGAAGTCTGTCGAGATTTCAAGGATCCTTAGGACTTTAATTTAATTCTTGCTGTTCAAGTTCTTTTATTTGTTTCTGATTGTGCCGAATCTTGATCTAATTTATTTGTTGTTCTTTGTTTTGTTTCAGATTTGTTTAAACTCCAAGAACTCTTCATTTAATCGATCTCTTGTTGGCAGCACATAATCCATTCAAAAATCCCCAATTTCTAAGGTTCTTGCCGATTCTTCTTTAGCCTTCTTGGAAGCGAATCGATTGCTGAACTTTAGGGAAACCGTCTTGGATATTCAATTGGGAAAAATCGCAATCTTTGTTCACTTCTCGAATCGTTTTACTCCATTGATTTCTTTCTCTTCTTCTTGCTATACATGCCATTAGATAACTTTTGATAGTGTGATATCTCCTGACCATTTTAAAACATCTTTTTCTAATATAGAAATGACATCCAACCGAGCTAATTTCGATGAAGTAGAGAATAATGCTCAAGCCTCCGTTCACAGAGTAACTTCGAGTGGTTCAAGGTCCATATCTAAGGGCCGAGGAGGAGAGGCTAAGGAAGCCTTCTTCCAAATGATGAATGATTGGTTCACCAAGTTTGTACGGACGAACCTGGTTCCTCAACAACCTCCAGCCCCTCCTGTTCCCCAATCGATTCTCGTTATCCCTCAAGGTACGGAACCTATTCAAGTTAGTAAGCCTCCTATTGATAAGATTCGTAAATACGGAGCTAAATAATTTCGAGCTACAGTTGAGGATGATCCCAAGAGAGCTGAGTTCTGGCTAGAGAATCCCATCAGAGTTTTTGATGAATTGTCTTGTTCATCGGCTGAATGTCTTAAGTGTGTAGTATCTCTATTAAAAGATTCGGCTTATCAGTGGTGGAATACGTTGAATTCTATTGTGTTCAGAGATCGAGTCACTTGGGAATTCTTTCAAACTGAGTTTCAATAGAAATATATCAGTCAGAGGTTTCTCGATCAGAAATGTAAAGAATTTCTAGAGCTCAAGCAGGGCTATATGTCAGTGTCTGAATATGAAAGAGAATTTGTTTAATTAAGTAAATATGCTCAAGAATGTATTCCGACCGAGACTGCAATGTGTAAACATTTTGAAGATGGATTAAACGAGGATATAAAGCTATTAGTCAAGATCCTAGAGTTGAAAGAATTTGTTGTACTGGTTGATCGGACACATAAAGCCGAAGAGCTGAGTAAAGAGAAAAGACACGCACAATTTGAAGCTAGAGATTCGAGAAAGAGATTGACGGGAAAGTCATATCAGCCAGCATCAAAGAAATCTAAAGAACATCACTACCGTGCTATTGCTTTTGTGAGACATTCTATTAGAGACAGAGATACTAGACGTTCCAATCCTAAACCTCAGGCTACCTCTATAATGAGTGTGGGTAGTGGTAAAAACACCAGACCTAATTGCAAGCATTGTAATCAGCCACATTATGGTGAGTGCCGAATGAAGAGCGGAGTGTGTTTCAAATGTAGTTCCTTTGACCACTATCTTAGAGATTACCATAAGAAATCTAAGAAAGATTGTTGACACCATTTTTTATGAAAACAGGGTCGATTTGGATTTTGAAAAATGAAAACGAATGTGGGAGTCGCCATCAATCATTTTTTATGAGGTGTGATTGGATCACCTCGAAAAATGGTTGTTTTTAATAAACAATTTAATTTTATTAAAACAACGAATTTGGTCCACGAAATTCAAAAAAATGGGTTCGGGAGTCGGTTACGTACGAGGAAGGATTAGCACCCTCGTAACGCTCAAAAATTGGTACCTAGTTGATTAGTTAATGTCTTCATGTCGAGAATTGAAAACTTTGAAGAATTTGAAAAATACGATCCTTGTATTAAAATGTTGAAATTTTTTGGGAAAAGAAGCATATTTCACGTTAATCAAGAAAGAGAATCATATCTATAAGTTAGGACATTTGTTGTTATACATGAAAAATCACAATGAATACGAAAGTATAAAATGATACGAGCAATTGAAACTAATATGAAATAAATAAAAGGATGATAGACAACATGCAAAATAACAACGTATACAAATGAATAAAATTAAAACATTCATTCCGATAATAATGAAAATGAAAATAAATAAATAATGAATACAATTAAAAATGTAAAAAGATATATATATGTGTTCATGAAAATAAAATGTGTAAACAGATGTAGATACATATATAAAATATACAAGTATATGTATACGTGTAAGTTATGAAAATACTCACGTGGGTATACATGTATATACGTATTGTAGAAACATAGGCATATAAATATGAAAACTTAAAATGGGTATATAAATACGTACATGCATCAATTATAGAATAGATAATAATATAACCATGCATATATATTATTAAATATTAAACATGCATATACATATGAAAATAAAAGTCCACATAAATGCATATGTTATGAAATGTATATACGCATGAAAATTATAAAGTATAAAAAAAACGTGTATGCATATATATACAAAAATATACATAGGTATATATACATATATATTATGAAAATAAAGCTAGAATAATAATAAAACTAGCTAACATACTAACAAAACAGTAACGAATAGATATAAGGAAAATGAAACTAATAATAATTAATAGTAATAATAATAATAATAATAATAATAATAATAACACTAAATTAATTAGTTAAACAATAAAATTGCTAAAAAAGGGACTAAACGGAAAAAAAAAACAAAAATAATGGGCGAATTCAAAATAAAAAAGGACGAAAAGGACTAAAATGCAACACGCGCCGAAAGAGGAGGACCGAAATGGTAAATAGACCAAAGCCCCCAAAACGCAGTGCTGCAGTGGACCGGAGTGAAACAAAAGTAAAATTTTTGGGTTAAATTAAAATAAAAGATAATAACGAAAAAGGAGCCAGATTGCAACGTGCTGCAAAATCAGGAGGACTACGCGCGCAATTATTCCATCATTCAGAAACATGCGGATCCCCCCCTCGGGTCGGGTCACCGCGCGGGTCAGGGCCAAAACAACGTCGTTTCAAGTGCCTTTATAAATCAATTTTTTTAAAACTTCATTTTCTACCCCCTCTCTTAAAAAAACTGATTTTTCTCTCAAAAACCCCTCCCCTCTCTAATGTCCGGCCTGGAATCCGGTGAGGAGAGCCGCCGTCGACATTATCGCGCCACGGTGGCCAAAAAATTCAAAAAAAGGTATTTTTTACTTTTTTTTACGTTTATACGTTATATATATAGTTTAAAAAATAAAAGAAACAAAATCGAACACCAATAGTTTCGAAAGGAAGAAAAAATAAAGAGAAAAATAAAAATAAAAAAGGAAAATATATCTTATACCTAAAAAAGGTTTCTTGAATCTGTTTTTTGCTTTTTTATTTCTTCAAATCGTGAAAGAGGGGCCCCAACCCTTACAATAGATTTTTGTTTGGCTTTTATAGCCATTACAAGCATTATTTTTTTTAATGTTCTTGTCATTTCTGGCTTTTATAGCCATTACAAGTAGAGAGTAGGTGAATGGCGATGGGAAAGTGGCGGCGGCAGAAGGCTAGCATGCGGCGCCCTAGGGTTAGGGGCTATTAGGGTTTCTGAAATTATTTTAAAATATTGGGCCACTAGGCCTTGTAATTGGGTCTGTTTAGTTATTTTTGGGTCTGATTTGGGTGTACAAAGATAATATTCAATCTTCGAGGTTGAGCAACACAACCGTGAGAGGTAGGCCACCTCATAATCCTAGAAATATGAGTGTTGGCGCTGGTGTAACAAAAGACTCTACTCCAAGATCTGAGCCACGAGCACCAGCTAGGGCTTATGCTATTGGTGCATGTGAAGATGCTTCTGTGCCAAATGTTATTACTGATACTTTCTCTCTTTATGATACTGATGTAACTTCATTGATTGATCCCAGATTGACCCATTCACATGTTTGCATGAATTTAGTGTCTAGTAAGAATTTACATGTTGAGCCCACTAAATTTGTGGTTAAAGTATCAAACCCTCTACACCAGTATGTGCTAGTTGATAAGGTTTGTAAGAACTATCCGTTGATGACTCGGGGTTACAATTTTTTGGCTGATTTGATGTTATTACCATTCGATGAATTCGATGTGATTTTGGGCATGGATTGGCTAACTCTGCATGATGCGTGGTAAATTATTGGCGAAGGCTTACCGTATTGAAATGTCCGAATGGTGAAATGCTTCGTATTACATTAGATAATTCGAGCAAGTTTCCTATTGTGATATCAGCTATGCCATCACAGAAATATGTGAGAAAAGGTTGTCATGCTTACCTTGTTTATGTCTTGGATGCTAAAGTGTTTGAGCTGAAGCTTGAATCAGTGCCAATGGTTTCCGAATATTCTGATGTGTTTCCATAAGAGTTACCTAGATTACCGCTGGTCAGAGAAGTCGAATTTTCTATAGAACTTGTACTGGGAACAACATAAGATATCGATAGGACCTTACAGAATGACTCCTACAAAGTTAAAAGAGTTGAAAGTATTGTTGCAAGATTCGACTGATAGGGGTTTTGATTGACCTAGTTTTTCACCTTAGGGTGCATCATTTTTTGTTTATTAAGAAAAAGGACGGATCAATGAAATTTTGCATTGACTACCGTCAGCTCAACAAAGTTACAATCAAGAACAAATATCCACTGCCTCGCATTAATAATTTTTTGACCAGTTGAAAGGTGGCACAGTGTTCTCAAAGATTCATCTTCATTCTGGCTATTATCAGCTACGAGTAAAAGATTCAAACATGCCAAAAATGCATTTAGAACCAAGTACAGACACTATGAATTTCTTGTGATGTTGTTTGGTTTAAATAATGCACCTGCAATATTTATGGATTTGATGAACATAATCTTCAGACCGTATTTAGACAGATTTGTTGTGGTATTTATTAATGATATTCTAATATATTCCTGAGACAAGTCTGAGCATGTCGAGCATTTGAGAATTATGTTGTAAACTTTGCGAGATAAACAATTGTTTGCTAAATTTAGCAAATGTGAGTTTTGGCTTCGAGAACTTGGTTTTTTGGGACACATAGTATCAGTTGAAGGCATTAGAGTTGGTCTGAGTAAGATCTCAATAGTTGTTGACTGGAAACCATCGAGAAATGCAGTTGAAGTTAGAAGTTTTTTGGGATTAGTTGGTTATTAAAGAAGATTTGTAAAAGGGTTCTCGATAATAGATACACCAATGACACGATTATTACAGAAAGATGTGAAGTTTGAATGGTCTGATAATTGTCAGCAAAGTTTTAACCAGTTGAAAGTATTATTGACCGAAGCACCAGTTCTGGTTCAACTTGAATCGGGTAAAGAATTTGTCATTTTTAGCGATGTATCATTGAATGGTTTGGGTTGTGTTTTAATGCAAGAGGGCAAAGTGATAGCTTATGCCTCCAGACAGTTAAAGCCACACGAGAAAAACTATCTGACACATGACTTAGAGTTGGCAACTATTGTGTTTGCGATGAAAATTTGGTATACCATTCGTTCGGTAAAAAATGTAACATATTTATCGATTATAAGATTTTAAAGTATCAGATGTCACAGAAAGATTTGAATTTGAGACAGCGTAGATGACTCGAATTGTTGAAAGATTATAAGTTAGTTATTGATTATCATCCGAAAATAGCAAACATAGTTGCAGATGCTCTGAGTAGAAAGTCTTTGTTCGCTTTGCAAGTGATGAATACGATGATGGCTCGATCTTAGCTGAGTTAAAAGCTAAACTGATGTTTCTACAGCAGATCTGCGAAGCTCAAAAATGTGATAATAGTTACAAGCTAAAAGAGTACAGTGTGAGTCAACTTTTGATTCAGAATTTCAAATAGGACCCGATGATTGTTTGTTATTTAGAGGTAGAGTTTGTGTACCAAAGGATCCAGTGTTTATACAAAAAATTTTGCAAGAAGCTCATAGTTGTAGCTTGTCTGGTGGCCGAGAATGAAATGCGAGATTTCTGACTTTGTATCTAGATGTTTGATATGTCAGTAAGTTAAAGCTGAACATCAGGTACCTTCAGGACTGTTACAACCAGTGATGATACCAAAGTGGAAATGGGATAGAGTTACTATGGATTTTGTATCAGGGTTACCCTTATCTTTGAAAAAGAAGATGCGATCTGGGTTATTGTTGATTGCTTGATGAAGTCTGTACATTTTATTCTGGTACGTACATATTTCTCACTTGATAGATTAGCTGAGTTATATGGTTCTGATATTTTTAGATTACACGGAGTGCTAGTCTTCATTATTTTGGATAAAGATCCGTAGTTTACCTCGCGATTCTGGAGAAAGATACAGGAAGCTCTAGGTACGCGGTTGCATTTTAGCATTGCATTTCACCCTCAGACCGATGGTCAATCTAAGAGAGTGATTCAGATTCTCAAAGATATGCTTCGTTGTTGTGTTTTAAAGTTCAAAGGCAACTGGGAGAAATATTTATCGTTGGTCGAATTCGCGTATAATAATAGTTTTCAGTCGAGCTTAAAGATGGCACCGTATGAAGCTTTATATGATCGTAAATGCCGAACTCCATTATACTAGACTGAGGTCAGTAAGAAAAAGATCCACGAGATTGATTTGATTTACGAAACTAAGGAAAAAGTGAAAGCGACCTGAGATAGTTTGAAAGCAGCTTCAGATCATCAGAAATCGTATACAGATCTTAAACATAAAGGTATAGAGTTCCAAGTCAGCGACAGAGTATTTTTGAAAGTTTCGTCCTGAAAGATAGTTCTCTGGTTCGGTTGTAAAGGAAAGATGAGTCTGTAATTTATCAAACAGTACGAAATTACTGAAAAAATCAGACCTATTGCATACAGATTAGCTTTACCGCCAGAACTTGAAAGAATTAATAATGTCTTTAACCTGCCTATGTTGCAATGGTATCAATCTAACCCTTCACATGTTATCTCTCTGACGAATGTCGATATTTAGCCTGATATGACATACAGTGAAGAATCGATCAGAGTTCCGACACGAGAAGTGAAAGAGTTGAGAAATAAAAACATAACTTTAGTAAAATTTCTCTGGCAACAACAGGGAATAGAGGAAGCCTCCTAGGAACCTGAACAAGCTATGAGAAAGCAATATCTGAACCTCTTTTCTAGTAAGATTTTCGAGGACGAAAATCCCTTTAGGGGGAGAGTTGTAACCACCTGTTTTCAGTGAAATCGAAACAGTGGTTTTGGGACCATAAATCCAAAGTAAAAAAATTATTTTATTATTATTTTATTATCTAAAGCATGATATTATTACCGTACAAAAAATTCGTTAAGAAATTTTACCGTTTACATGTTCAATTTTATAAAAAGGACTAAATCGCGTAAAGTGCAAAAGTTGAGTTCTAATAGATAAAGGTATTAAATAGCTATGGAACTTTAAAGTAAAGGTATTTATATGGTAAATAGCCCATTAATATGTTAGTGGATGATAATGGCTTCGCAATGTTGTAATTTGAATTACTTATAAAGGTTAATTAAGTAAATAGGTAATTAAATGATATCTTAATAAAACAAAACAATTTTATTATGTTTAGCTTCTTCAAAATACACCACCAACCTAATCTACTTGGTGAAAATAGATCTAGGGTTTGGCCAAGCTTCAAAATCCAAGTGGTAAGTGATTTTTGTCTTATTTTTAATAATTTTTATGTTTTCGAGATCGTTGTAGCGTAATCTAGCTAGCCTAAGGACTAATTTGAAAAACTATTAAAGTATTTGAGTATTTCCATTGATGAATATGTTAGGGTTTTCAATTTTAATGATAGGAATTAAATGGTTCATGATAGATAAACATTGTTAAGGATTTTTTAGTGAAATTGCCCAATAGGGATTAAATTGAAAAAAGTGATAAATTCATGGTTAAATTTGTAAATTTGTGAAATATGTGGGCTGCTAAAATCATGTATATAGTTCATCTAAGCTTGGGTAGGGATAAAATTGAATGAATTTCATTTTCTGAGCCTAAGGACTAAATTGCAAAGAATTAAAAGTATAGGGGAAAATGGTAATTTTTGCAAAATGGTTGTTGGACTAAATTGTATATGAGTTATATTGATTTGATTAAATTTATTCGTATTGATTCGATTAGACCTCGTATGGAGTTAGATCGAGGTAAAGAGGAAATCTCGAATTAGTTCCCTCCGTATCTACAAACACTCGTTGAGGTAAGTTCATGTAATTAAATTGTGTAATTATATGCTTTGATTGAATTAGATGTATCTTATTTGCATTACTATCATATATGAGTATCGATCACATATCCGGCGACGTACGACGGTTACTGAGCCCCATTTGAGCCTTAAGAACTCGTAGGATACAAATGGCATGTCATTAGGGTTACTAATTTTAGCTCTTATGAGCTTACCAACACTCAGCTCGTATGAGCTTACTGTTATTCAGCTCGGAGGAGCTTATCATTATTCAGCTCGAAAGAGCTTACCGTTTACAGCTCGTATGAGCATACATGTACAGGAATTGACAGATTACAGTTCAGTACACCTCGTGTGTACTACCTGCATATCTGACGATATTCTAAATGGTTCAATAGGCACAGGTCTGTTATGAGTTTATATGTGTTCGATTCGAACTAGTACAAGTATTTACATGAATTACATGACAATGGTTTATATATGATATATGGATACATGGTATAAATGTTACATGTATATGGAATTTAAAAAGTTGTTGAACTCATACATGATTCTCGGTTTTTATATGGATTACATGGTTAACTTGGTTGATGAATGTGTGTTAGGCTTTTGGCCAAATTGAGTTGTGATATACTTTGGTTTAATTACCTAAATTGTGGTTAAATGGTAAGTTAAATTATGTGTTATACGAACTTACAAAGCTTAAATGGTTACTCTATGTTATTTTTCATGTTTTATAGTGGATTGGAAGCTCGTTCGGGTTGGAAGCTTGTCAGAGCTATATCACACTATCTATCGGCTCTTTGGTACATTTGGTTATCTAATTTTGGCTATAATGGCATGTATAGGTTATTTTGGCTAATGATAGCCTACATGTTTTGTTATGTTTTTGGCCATTTAAATTGGTTTGTGTTTTGGTATATTTTGCTATGTATATATAAATGGCCTTATCATGTTTGATGTGTGGTTTGGTATGGTTAAAATGTAAATTGATTTATGTTTGATGGATGAAATTTAAATGATAGTTGAATATGCATATGAGTATGTATTATAATTTGGAGTGATTTAGTACTTGTTGTGGAAATCACATATGTATAATGATGTTAGTTTTTAAATGATTTAACTTCTGAATTAGTATTTTGGGTACCAATTGGTTGAGCTTTACTAGTGACCTGCATGTTAATTTTTGGTACAAATATGCATATATGTATTTGGTCATTTAGGTAACTTTGATACATAGTTGACATGTTTTTAAGTTGTCATTTGAGGTGTCTGTGGGCATGTTGGTTGTTTGTGATGATATTATATATTTTAAGCATGATTTTGGCTGGTTTTGGATGCCTATTTATGACTTGGATATATGAAAATTGTTGTGTTTATGCTGGTACCAATTTGGGTGAGAAATATGGCTTGGAAAATGGCCTATTTTTGTCCACACAGGCGTGTGTGTCAGCTGTGTGTGACACACGGCCCGGTGACATCGGTGTGTGTCTTCTGGATCTTTTAAAAGAGCACAAGTCAATATGCTCACACGACCTAGCACACGGGCTAGGATACGACCGTGTGTCCCTATTTCAAATTCCCACACGAGAGTGTCTCTTGGCCATGTGACCCCTGCAGCTTTGAAAAGTTTCAACGTTTTTTGAAAATTTTTTTGAGTATCAAATTTAGTCCCGAATTATTTCTAGTGCATATTTTAGGCCTCGAGGGCTCGTATAAGAGACAATATGTATGATTTCAATTAGTTTTTGACATGAATGTTAAATGATATGAAATGTTTGAGATTTCTGTTTATCTGATCTATAAATTCGGTAATGCTGTGTAACTCTGATCCTGCAATAGATACTAGTTAAGGGTGTTACATGATTGAATGTTTACAATTGAGATATTATTTATTTCGATTCCTGAAATTTGCAGAGTTTTGATGAACGTAAAATAAACACTTTATTTCATTTGTTTTGAATTCATTAGCTGATAGTTTTAAAATAGTTTTTTGAAAGTTTATTTCGGCCATTTTTGTGGACAAATAGTTTTTTAATTGAGATTGAAATTAAAGTTGAACATTTGATTTTACTAGTTTTGAATGAACTACACAAATGGTTTTAAAAAATACATTTGAAATTTTAAAAAAAAATTGGGTCATTCAGGTGGCAAATGTAGCTTTCCGTATTTCGGTGGCAAAGGAGTCCAACTGTTTTGATTCTTACGTCTTAACACCCTATTGTAAAGATCAAGTTTGGTTGGTAAGAGATTCAAAAATACAAGATTTTGAAAGAAAAGAAAAAGAAAATTTGTTGTTGAGAGAAAATGAAAGAAAAATACTAGAGATTGAAAGCAGAAGAAAAAAAATTTTGAGCAAAAAAGAAACGAGAGAAAAAGAAGTTGAGAAAAGAGAAAGTGAAAAGAAAAAGGAAATTCAGAAAGAGTGCTAGAAAGAAGAAAAAGACTCTGAGAAGGAATAAATAAAAGAAAGTGTAACTAATAATTGTGTCATTGAAGGGAAATGAGAGTGAAAAGGAGACTGAAAAGAAACTAGTGAAAAAGAAGAGAGTGTTCCAACAAAGGCTAGGAATGTTTTAACTAAACATGCATGTTTGTTTTGTGATATCTCTTTATTTCAGGTTTACAAAATTCCACCAATTAAAGAGTTCCAACTTCATTACCTTCCCAACAAAAGGCGTTTTTGTATGTGGGAGAAAGTGAAGTTTCTATTCGATAACAAAAAGGTAAGGAACTCTTTGATATTCAACCAAGTTGGTATTCTTTGAATATTGATGATAAGGCTCCCAGTGATCTTGTTCTTAAAGGATCTCTTCACAATAATCTGTGTTGTTGCTATTCTTTGAAAGATGATTATGATTTTGTCTTCAATAGCATGTTAAAATGATTTTCTCATGACATGCCTCGTTTTGGATTAAGTGACATTAAACCACAATTTGAAGTATCCATTGATGTCTTTTGTCCAACAAAATCAATTGTTGTAAGTGATAAATAATATTCACATAAATAACTTAATTTTTTTTATTCTAATTATTATGTAAATTTTGTAAATCATTGTGGTGAAATTTTGTGGATATAATTGTCTATTCAAAAGAAGTTTAATAGTTTTGATTGTTTCAACATGCATATACTTAAATATTTTTTTTAACGTCTGTGAACTATTTTTGATAGTAGGACCATTGTTGAATTCTGAGTTGAGTGAACAAAATTCAATTTTAAATCCTAGAGTCTATTATATTATATCATTTTTTAAAAGGATTAAAGCAATGGATGTCTGTGTTGCATGCTTTTGTGAAAGACTTTCGATTGTTAATTATTTAATCTTTGTTATCGAAATCGAAGTTTGTGTTTTGTGATGAGATGATAATGCAAAAATTTGTCTTTGACCCCGAAGTTAAAGTGTGTTTACAATAATTTAAAAGATACCTTGATATTCATCATGTCTACACAAATTGCATAATCTTTAAATTATCTCAATTTCGTGTAGTTGATGAATTGAAAGATCGAGCTTATACTGACTTTGCTTGTCGAGATGTGTTTTAGGTTCTCAAAAGAGTTGTTATCAACTCAATGGATGAAAAGTACAGCTTAAGGGACTGTGAGTAACAAAGTTTCTTTTCGAGTAAATGGTCCAATTTGAGTACAAATCATGCTCAAGAGGGAGGGTATGATGTGATTCTGGTCACATCATGTTACAATGTAGTTCAACGATGTTGAGATTGGCCCAAACGAGAAGGGCCCAAGTGCAAATGAAACTTATCATTCAAGATGGGCCAAGCCCAAGTCTAAAATTGTCTCAAAATTGTTCCAAGTGATGGACGAAATTTCTGATGGGCCTGATTTAATATATCAGTCACTTTAAGACTTTTAATTTATTTCAAGTTTCAATTTGTTTTAATAAGTTTGCATTTTGATTCATTTCACAGATTTTATTATGCATTTTAATTAAGTGTTTTCATATGTTATCTTGTATTTAAATGTTAAGTTTGTTTATTATTCTTAATATATGTGTATGTGTCTAGAGTCTAAGCTAAGATTCTAGTTTTAGCTCAAGAGACATTGTCAAGTTTAAATCAAGATTATTACAAGTTATTAACTTCTATTTATATGTGTATAGGTGGTTGTTCGGTTGAGCCTTGCATGACTAATCAAGATCTTTCATTGAGCCAAATGCATGCATAAGAGTGTTCTAGAATCTTCAAAATTCATGTTGTCAATGTTGGTGCATATGATCATTTGTAAGGAGTGGCAAAATTCATGCATTCATGTAGGTCATAAATTAAAGAGATACATGTATCATTCAAGTGCATGGACGGTGGAAACTAAAGGAGCTTAATTTGGCCATTCGATTGACATTCATGCATGCATACATTCATCAACATCCAAAAGGAAAGTGTTACATAAATTCGACACATTGAATTGTAAACATGCATGCACAATTGGGAGGATGAATATACAAGATACATGCTACAAAACCATGAACAATCCAACCAGTAGTGGACGTAATTATGAAGGTGCATGTTGGAATGATGGAAATGTGCAAGTGTACACAATTGTTATCAAGTTATAAAGTGACAAGTAAATGTGGAGTTATCATTCCCACAAGGACTGTGAAAGAAAATATTTATGAAATGCAACTTGAAACAATTTAGTGAACGAAAAATATGTTGATTTGAAGAAGCAATTTAAAACAAAAATATTTGTAACCCCCTTATTATTTCACATTGTTTCTGTGAATTATATCATAAATATGTATCTGCTGTAGTGGCAAAGTGTTTTGATTGTATGTTTGAGGTTCTTGGGTTCAAGTCTCACTTTTGGGGAAATAAGCTATTTTTGATCCTACCCTATTATTCCTTGGCGATTAGGATTATATTTTATCTTCAGTAAACTCATATTAGAATGAGCCTGCTGAATCGAGTGGTAAACTGTTAGCTTACCGAAGGTCTCGTGTTTGAATCTCCACATGAGCGTGGATGTTAATTTTTGTTTCGGTTGTCTGATAGAGTTTGAGTGGAGTTGAAATTCTGAGGTAGTTGGATGTGGTTAATGTGTAGGATTCTGTGGGATAAGGTTGTTAGTGGTTAGTGGGGGAGTGGGGATTTTGTGTAATTTTAATTTTAATTTCTTTTTAATTTATTTTTTCCTTTTCTAAAAATTTCTCTGACGTTAGTTCTTCTCTCTACTCTGTTCGACAATCGATTGTTCCAATTGTTTTGTTTTCGTTTGTCGGTAGTTCCTCCTTCGTTTGGGTAAGTTTTGAGTATTCATTTTGGCCGCTTTTCTTTTCTTTTGAAATGGCATAATGGTGTAGTTAGGGAAGTTAATTTTCTCCTAATCTGTGGCGTAGGTGAAGGCGGTGAAGCAGCGGACTTCGCTCCAATAGCTTGATTCAAGGTTCAGACGTCTCAGGATTGCTGTGGGATAAAAAATGAACCAGGTGTGCAATGAAAACACGAGAAAATGAGGTTTGGTGAAAGCTCAAAAAGTGGCCTATCGATGCCACACCAGCGTGTGCTCGGCCCTATGCCACACACGACCGTGTGACGGGTGAGTGTCTGGCTGTGTGGGTTACACGGCCTAGGTCAATTTGGGCGGGTGGGCCCACACAAGCATGTGGGCCAAAAATTTTGAAATTTTCTGTAGGGCCGCACACATCATTACGATCGACTGTAAGCCTTCCGTAGGGTCAGTAAGGGCAAACCAAACCCTAATGCATGAGATTTGTTATTCCGATAGACTATTTGAGTATTAGGAAAACCAACATGTATGATCTGACTTTTTTTCTAAATATGTATGATATATGTATATGAGGATGTGAGTAATGTTAATTCTATTATATCTATTTATCTGTTATCTGTATTTGTATATGGGGTGCGATTTGTATATTTGGAGGAAGTATTTTGTTAAGCGACATTTCGCTGATATATTGGCAGCTTGGCTGCAAACTATTCAAATAGATGTCGTATAGACACTATGTGGTGTGTAGGGAAGGGTGGGTGTTTTATACCTCATATGGTGTGTTGGGATGGTCAGAGTTGGTGTGTAGAGGATGCTGGTAGGAATTTGCATATCTGCATGGCTCTCTTATTATCTGATTCTTCTAAGGACTTATGTACGTATTTGATCTACTACATGAGAAATCTGAGTTTATGTGTATGTATGTCCCTGTTAAGTTACACATTGAGTTTTGAAAACTCACATCTGTTTGTCTGTTCTGTTCAAGTAATCCTCAGACATAGGTAGGTCGGTGCGACGGAGGCTCAACGGTGACCTCTAGCCTGGAAACAGTTTTAAACAATTAAGAATTTATTTAAGGTTCTAGATTTTCTTTGAGAGATTTTTAATTTTAGAACTCTATGGAATGTTGGTTTTAAATTTTTGGATTTTGATTCTGTTATGATTTTTATCCTACTACGTTTTACAAAACCATGGTTTTACGCAAACAAAAGTTTTTGAAAATACAAACTCGATTTTTAAATATAACGACCTTGAAACTTTCGCTGCAAATTTTTGTTTTACTTAAAGGAACAAGCAACTGATGGTTTCATTAAAGATTATAAAAATATGTTTCTCCTAAAATGAGGACTCTCTCTTTTAGCTATAAATTGTACAAAGTTTTAACATGATGAGTTTAGTTTTAAAACCCTTCTTTGTAACATTTCTTGATTTGGCCATAACGTTTAGGCCAATTTTCGGGTGTTATATTTAGTGGTATTAGAGCCATGTGGCAAAACTCGGGCTGTGAAGTTTAGGTTCAAAATTTTATTTGTAAAAGAAATTATTTTCAAAAAAATTTGTTTCATTTTTTTTGAGTAAGTATGTTGTACATCGAGTCTCCAGCGCTAATCCTATAAGTATTTCTAAACTTAGAAATATTGTAGTTAGAAAACTCTAAACTTTCTGAAACTCCATTAAGTTGTTAGAAATTGAGACTTTTGAAAGATTTTTGAAACGTCTGTTAAATATTTGAAGCATAAAACACTTGCTAATGAACACTAGAATTGATACATAAAATTTTTGTAATGTAGATAAAACAGTAATTACGATGAGTGGTCGTGGTATTCGTGGGCACGGCGAGTGCCATAGGGGGACTCGAGCTGAGTCTTTCTCTTTAGGCAATATGTCAAATTAGGATACGAGGGAGACTCCGGCTACACCTACTACCGAGGCTAGGTCTCAAAGCCTCTCGGTTAGGGGCGACGCACTGTCCCAAGCCAAGCCGTGAGTTTTGGATACGGTCACTGGACCCTATTCTTGATTTGGGGGCTGTGGGTTAGTAACTGAACGACTCTAGTCCAATTGAGTTGAATTGTTAGAGGCTATAGAAAGGATAATGAACGATATTGACTGCACTCTTGAGCAGAAACTAAAGGGTGCAGTATCTTTGCTTTGTAACGAGGCATACCAATGGTGGTTATCGGTTGAGGAGAGTACTCAATCGGATTGCCTTAAGTGGGATTATTTCAAGACCACCTTTCAGGGTAAGTATGTGGGAGCGAGTTATGTGGATGCTCGCAGGTGTGAGTTCAAGAATCTCACTCAGGGAGATAAGTTAGTGGCCGAGTATAAGGCCAAATTTTTTAGATTGAGTCAATACTCTCGGGGGATGGTGGCATCTGGGTACAAAAAGTGTGTAAGTTTTAAGAATGGTCTGAGGGACAGTTTGAGGGTTCTGATTGCTCCGTAGAGGGAGCTGGAGTTTGTCGTTTGGTAGACAAGGCGAAGATCGTCGAAGAGGTTAAGCGTCTTGAGTGCTAAAATAGGGATAGTGAGAGAGGCAAGAATAAAAGGGATTCAGAGCCCTCTAATTCTAATCAGAAGCCTAAGAAATGGGCCAAACCTGATGAGCCTTCTAGAGTGGGAGTTCCAGTTGCTCCTATTGGGGTGTAGCCATGCAGTGGCTGTGGTAGGCGCAATCTGAGAGAGTGCTAGAGAAGATTGGGGGCATGTTGGCATTGTGGGTCGATGGATCATCGGATTAGAGAGTGCCCGCAGCATTCTGAACAGATGCAAGCTTTGGTTTCGTGTTTTGTTTAGCCTAAAAGGGCAGTACAGTAGCCGCCTAGGGGCCGTGGTCCGGCCAGAGGTGGTAATGGTTTGGGCAGAGGACAGAGAGCACCGGGCAGATGTGCCAATCAGACTAAGACGAGACAGCCTGCATTGGTATATACTGCTCGACATCATGAGGACAGAGATGCCCCTGATGTGATTACGGGTATGTTTCTTATTTATGATGTTCATTATGTTGTATTAATAGATATAGGATCAACACACTCCTACATAGCTAGCTCTGTCTCTGGTAACTTGGGATTTACTATTGAGCGTACTTCGGGTGAGATTTCTGTACCGATTCTACTGGGACAATCGATTCAGGTAAACAGACTATATAAGAATGTACCACTACAAGTAAAACGGGTTGTGTTTCTAGAAAATCTGATGGAGCTATAGTTTGGGGAGTTCGTTTTGATCCTCGGTAAGGACTAGGTTGTAGAGCACTAAGCAAATTTGGATTGCGCGACTAAGAGAGTAGTTCTGAGAACTAAGGATGGTGTGGAGGTTGTTGTGATCGGCGAGTGTTGGGATTACTTGTCTAATGTAATCTCTACTCTAATGGCTGAAAAATTGGTTCAAAAAGGGTGTGAAGCATATCTGGCCTATGTAAGTGTTTAAGTTTTGGGGGACACTTTTGTTGAGAACAATAGAACAATGAGGGAATTTTTGGATGTTTTTCTCAAGAAGTTACCAGTTTTACCTCCGAATCGAGAAATTTAGTTCAGCATTTAGCTTCTACTGGGTTCAGCTCCAGTGTCCATCGCTCCTTATCGACTGGCACCGAAGGAGATCGTGGGTTTATTCGTCCTAGTGTGTCTCAGTAGGGGGCACCGATTTTGTTTGTAAAGAAAAAGGATGAAACCATGAGGGTATGCATTTATTATGAGGTTATGCATTGATTACCGACAGTTGAATAAGTTAAATATGAAAAATAAGTACCAAATTTAGAGGATCAACGATCTATTTGATTAGTTTCGTGGGGCTTCAGTATTCTCGAAGATAGATTTCTGTTCTGGGTATCATCACCTGAGGGTTAAGGAAGCCGATATTTTTAAGACGGCTTTTAGGACTCGTTATGGGCACTACGAGTTCCTAGTCATGCCCTTTGGTTTGACGAATGCTCCAGCTGTATTCATGGATCTGATGAACCAGGCTTTACAGTCATTTTTGGATCAGTTCGTTGTAGTCTTTATTGATAATATTCTAGTGTACTCTCAGACCGAGGGTAAGCATGATGAGCATCCTAGAGTAGTTCTTTAGATACTCTAAGAGAAACAGCTCTACGTTAAGTTAAGCAAGTGTGAATTCTTGTTAAGACAAGTAACATTTCTAAGGTACGTGGTTTCTGCTGAGGGGATGCGAGTTGATCTTAGAAAGATTGAGGCTGTACTTGATTGGAAGCAGCCAAAGAACATTTCTGAGATCTGTAGTTTTTTGGGTCTTGCAAGTTATTATCGGAGATTTGTTGAGGGGTTCTCGTTGATTGCAGCTCATTTGACTAAACTGTTACGCAAGAATGCTTCTTTTTTCTAGACTGATGAACAACAATCGAGCTTTTAGTTCCTGTTCAGAGCAACAATTAAGTTTGTGGTTTATCGTGATGCGTCGTATGTAGGGTTGGGATGTTTTCTGATGCAAGATGGTAAGGTTGTGTCTTATGTGTCTCGACAGCTTAAGTCACATGAAAGAAATTATCCGACGCATGATCTCGAGTTGGCTGCCATGGTTTTTGCTTTAAAGATTTGGAGGCATTATCTGTATAGTGAGAGGAGTATCATCGACACCAATCACCACAGCCTTAAGTACCTCCCTACTCAAAAGGATTTGAACCTTAGGCAGCATAGATAGATTGAGCTACTCAAAGATTATGACTGCATGATAGAGTATCATCCCGATAAGGCCAATGTGGTGGCCGATGCTCTTAGTTGTAGAGCAATGTCTGATTTGAGGGCGATGTTTGCTCGCCTAAGTCTGTTTGAGGATGGGAGTCTGTTAGCCGTGTTACAAGTTAAGTCGACTTGGATTAATAAGATTCAAGATAAGCAGTTGGGGGATGATTCTCTGATTATGAAATTTCACCAGGTAGAGAGTTGTAGTACATCTGATTTTGGGTTGAATAATGATGGGGTTCTGTGTTTGTGAGGACCGATTTGTATATCGAATGACTCTGATTTGAGACAGTCTATTCTGATGGAAACGCATAGTAGCCCTTATGCTATACATCCCGTTAAAAATAAGATGTATCGGGATCTTCGTGAACTGTAATGGTGGCCGAGTTTGAAATGAGAGGTAATAGATTTTATTTCTCGTTGTTTAACGTGCCATCAAGTTAAGAATGAGCACCAGTTGCCTTCGGGTTTACTCCAACACGTTAAGATTCCCTTATAGAAATGGGAAAGTGTAACGATGGACTTCGTTAGTGGGTTGCCTTTAACACCTACTAAGAAGGATTCTGTATGGGTTATTCACTACAAAAATTAGCCAAGCTCTACATTTCTAATATTGTGAGATTCACGGTATTTTGGTTCCGATAATTTTTTATAGGGATCCTCACTTCAGTTCTTGATTTTTGAAAAAAGCTTCATGAGGCTTTGGGTTCGAGATTGAACTTAAGTACTATGTTCCATCCTCAGACTGATGGTTAATCTGAGAGGGTGATTTAGATACTGGAGGATATGCTTCGGAGATGTGTAATTGATTTTTGAGGGAGATCGAAGGATTTCCTGCCTTTAGCTGAGTTCGCCTACAACAATAGTTTCCAGTCTAGCATTGAGATGGCACCTTACGAGGCTCTGTACGGTCGTAAGTGTCGTACTCCACTTTGTTGGACTAAGTTGGGTGAATGACGGGTTTTGGTCCTGAGTTGGTTTTTGAGATTGAAAACAAGGTTAGCTTGATTCGGGATCATCTCAAGGAAAACTTCTAATAGATAAAAGTCATATGTTGATCTGAATAGAAGGGATATCAAGTATTTTGTGGGTGACTTTGTCTTCCTCAAGGTATCTCTGTGGAAGAAGGATCTGCAGTTTAGACGTAAGGGCAAGCTGAGCCCTAGGTTTATTAAGCCATAGTGGATTCTGAAGCATGTGGGACTGGTCACCTATCAGTTAGAGCTACCTCCGAAGTTAGACCGTATCCATGGCATATTTCATGTCTCTATGTTGAGGTAGTATCGGTCTGATCCATCTCACGTTTCTGTTGAGGAGATCGAGGTTAGATCAGATTTGACTTTTGAGGATGAGTCGGTTTAGATTGTTGATCGAGACGTAAAATTTCTAAGGAGAAAGTCTATTCCATTAGTTAAGGTGCTATGGCGAAATCATGGCACCGAGGAAGCCACATGGGAACCTGAGGACTCGATACATTTACAGTATCCTCATCTGTTCGGGTTAGCTGATTTTGTGGCCGGAATTTCTTTTAGTGGGTATTGTTGTAACGCCCTGATTGTTTAAATTTTTTTCTGTGAATTATATCATAAATATGTAACTGCTTTAGTGCCTTTGTGTTTTGATTGTATGTTTGAGGTCTTTGGTTCAAGTCTCACTTTTGGGGAAATAAACTATTTTTTATCCTAGCCTATTCCTTGGCGATTGGGCTTATATTTTATCTTTAGTAAACTCATATCAGAATGAGCTTGTTGGTTTGAGTGGTAAGGTGTTAGCTTGCCGAAGGTATCGTGTTCGAATCTCCGTGTGAGCGTGGATGTTAATTTTTGTTTCGGTTATCTGATAGAGTTTGGATGGAATTGAAATTCTGAGGTAGTTGGATGTGGTTAGTGGAGGAGTGGGGATTTTGTGCAATTTTAATTTGTTTCTATTTAATTTTTCTCCTTTTTCAAAATATTTCTGACGTTAGTTCATCTCTCCCTGTTCCTTTCCTCTGCATTTCCTTTTTGTTCTTTTCTCTCTACTCCGTTCAACAATCGATTGTTCTAATCATTTCGTTTTTGTTTTTCAGGGGTTCCTCATTCGTTTTGGTAAGTTTTGAAGATTTGTCTTGGTCACTTTTCTTTTCTTTGGAATTGGCATAATGGTGTAGTTAGCGAAGTTAATTTTCTGTGAATTTGTGTTGTAGGTGAAGGCAGTGAAGCAGCAGACTTCGCTCCAATGGCTTGATTCGGGGTTGTGGCCGTATTTTTAGCGGTAAGTTCGTATGTGAAATTAGACTAAATGAAGTTATATTAATAAATTGTTTGCTAAATCTGTGTTTGGAGTACTATTTTTAGGGTTCGAAGGTCTTGGGACTGTTGTAGCATAAAAAGTTAACCAGGTGTGTAACGAAAATGTGGGAAAATGAGGTCCAGCAAGAGCCGAAAAAGTGGTCTATCAACGCCACATGGGTGTGTGCGACACACAGCCGAGTGACGGGTGAGTGTGTGGCCATGTGGGTCACACGGCCTAGGCTGATTTAGGCATGTGGGCCGTGGGCCAGGTCGTGTGGGTCACACGGGCATAGCCAATTTAGCTGTGTAGGCACACACAAGCAAGCCACATAAGCATGTAGACCCAAAATTCTAAAATTTTTCCTAAGGTCGCACACGTCGTTACGATCAACTATGGGCCTTCCGTAGGGTCGGTAAGGGCAAACCAAACCCTAATGCATGAGATCTGTTATTCTTATAAACTGTTATAGTATTAAGAAAATCGACATGTATGATTTGACTGTTTTGTATAAAATGTCTGATATATGTATATGAGCATGTGAGACATGTTAATTTTGTTATATCTATTTATCTGTTATCTGTATCTGTATATGGGGTGGGATTTGTATATGTTGTGGAAGTATTCTATGAGGTGACATTTCTTTGATATACTGGCAGCTTGGCTACAAACTATTCAGATAAGTGTCGTATAGACACCATCTGGTGTGTAAGGATGGGTGGGTGTTTCATACCCCACCTGGTGTGTTGGGATGGTCGGAGTTGGTGTGTAAAGGATGAGGTAGGAATTTACATATCTGTATGACTCTATTATTATCTAATTCTGTTAAGGACTTATGTCTGTATTTGATCTGCTACATGAGAAATCTGAGTTTATGTGTATGTATATCCCTGTTAAGTTACACACTGAGTTTTCCAGATCTGTTTGTCTGTTATGTTCAGGTAATCCTCAGACATAGCCAGGTCGGTGCGACGGAGGCTCAACAGTGACCTCTATTCTGGAAACAGTTTTAAATAATTAAGAATTTATTTCAGCACTCTCTGGACTCTCTGGATTGTTGATTTTCAATTTTTGGATTTGGATGCGTTTATGATTTTTATCCTGTGACATTTTACGCAAACTAATATTTTTGATAATAGAAATTCAGTTTTTAAATATAACGACCTTCAAACTTCCACTGCAAATTTTTTTTTACTTAAAGGAAAAAGCAACTGATGGTTTCATTAAAGGTTATAATAATATGTTTCTCCTTCTCTCTTTTATCTATAAACTGTACAAGGTTTTAATATGATAATTTTTGTTTCAAAACCCTTCTTCGTAACATTTCTAAATTCGACCATAACGTCTAGGTCGGGTTTGGGGTGTTACAAAATTAACTAGGTAATTAAACTAAGAAAAATAAAAAGTAAAAATTCCAATTCATATTTTCTAATAAATGAGTTTTAATCAATATTGCATAATTATGTTAGATCAATTACATTCTTCAACTTAAAATTAATAAATTCATGTTCATGCTGTTACAAATAATTTTAGAGCAACATGGTATTTTTCTAACTAATGCACATACAAACTTACTAAACCAATTAATCTCTTGAACATATTACTATGTCAATTCAAACAATTGATTAATTTCATAAGCAAGTCCAAGATTAAGTGAAGTAACAACATAGTCCTATATTGAAACAATTTAAGCAAAATAATCTTGCAAGTTATGCAAGGCTAATGTACCGTTTAATACTGTTGCTAATTTAAGCTTCAGCTACCTTATAAGATTAAATATGCATCAATTAAATACTGTGTCAATTAATTACAATTTCAATATGATTAATGATGCGAACTCGTATTCGTCGACGAAATCAAGTCGCTTGTTGCCTGATCATAAAATTAAGTAACAACATTTTTTGTTTATTAAAAGACGGTTTCCAAGGGATGACAGTTTTAAAAATAGATAATGAATGAAAGATAAATTGATGGAAAGATGGAATTTGAACTCAATAGTGGAAGAATGAACCGCTATTAAAGAATAGAGACCCAATTCTTATAAGGCTATCAAGGGAAAAGATTGGATAGAATGATACGACCGTGACCCTCTATCTAGAAAGATAAGAACCAATTGGTATAAGGGGGTTGAACGCCACGTTCTAAGAGTGATAAGTTCGAAAGATTGATGCCACTAGCAAGCTAGATAAGTCAATTTGAATCACTAAGAACAACGAGGGTTGAACAACTCACAAATATGATAAATTCAGTCAAAGATCAAAAGTTCTCAAAACAGGTTACAAGCAAACTCTTTATAAGCTGCTAACTACCAGTCGAATAGAGAAAAAATAATTACAACTAAAGAAAGCTGAAATTCAATTTAGTTCAACTGATTAGTTTTTGAAGAACTTAATTAATCAGCTTTGACAATTGAAGTCCCCAAACAGTCATTGGAGTTTGTCAATTGAAGTTCCCGAACAACTTTTGAAGAACTTGGAAGAATGTGTCCAGCAACTCCAGATGCATGAATAATCGGGTGCATGTTTCTCCATAAACGACTTTAATGAATCTAGAACAATCCATGAATGTCCAGTCGCCTAATTGAATAACCCGTAAAACAAAAAAACTCGATTAAGACAAACTAAAACACAATTTTAATTCGTAATAAGCTAAGACACAATTAAGATGTCGTACTTAAAAACAAGCATTTGATGCTATACAAACTAGAGTACCTTTAGAGGAGTTTTATTATATGTTATTTTATAGAAAAAGTAGGTCTGTATCAGTAAATGGATCCACCAATACATGAAGAGATGTATTAGTGGCCAGAAGGTAGGAATTATCTTTCCCCTTCTAGTAACAGATTTATGCAAAAAGGTGGGTGTATCTTTGACATCCATTAAGAAGTCACTGAAACCTTCCTGAAGTATTATCGAGGATACTTTGTTCCAGCAGTACATTAAACTATGAGCAAAAGAAATAAAAGATTCCAACAAGTGACAACAAGAGGCAACAACTACTCCAACTTCGTCACAAAGGGTTGGCACGAGCTCAATAGGAAGTTGGTATAAGTAGTAATCCAAAGTTAGATTGGATGATTCAATGGATGCAACAGTCGGGACCACTTTTTGAAGAATTTTCCAGGAAAAACAACATTCGAGTCCCCAATTATACACCTGGCATGTTTGGGCCAACAAATAAAGAAAAAAAAGAAGAGGTACATGAAAGCGAAGAGGAAGGAGAGGATGAGGAGGACAACGAAAGTGATGAGATGGATTTTGAAGAAGAAGATTGAACAACTTTTAATTTAAAAAACTTGTATTAATTTTTGGATGATTTTGATTTAAACTTTGTAGGAGTAGGACTACTAATAGATTTTAGTTATATTGCATTTTGTTTAAGTTTTCTATGCAAGAACCCAACATGAAGGAGACACAAACAAACACAATCAAAGGAGGAAGCACTTACCATTAGTAGTTGGAGCGACCACGATTAATTAGGTAACTTCCTTCCTTATCTCTTTAGGGGCTACACATTGAGGACAATGTGTCAACTAAAGTGTGGGGGGTAACATAGAAAACTTGTTGATTTGTTTTCAATTTCTAGATTTTTCTTGGATTTTTCTTGTCTTTGGAGTGCTTGAGCTTGTACAAATATAAGTAATTGGTTTAGAGCATGTACTTAAGTTAGTTTTGTTTACAAATAAATTTGGAATGATGATAGGTGATTTTAAATTATTATTATTAGACTACTAAGTTCTATATGTTACACTGTAAATAGGAATTAAGCAATCAATTGTACCAAATGATATAGAAAATACAAGGAAACATGCTAGTACGAATGATAAACGATTGAATGTAAGTTTGTTTGGTGGATAAAATTTTTTCATATTGAAATATTAAGGGATGACCTAAAGCATTGTTTGGAACACATCCAGAACCAAAAAGTTGACCTATTCATGTTCACCTTTAGTACCAATTTTTTTGAGCCTATTTATAGTTCTTAATGAACCTCATTACAAACTGATACGAACCGGCTCGAGAATGTGAGTCGAGTCGTTGATGTGCCCGATCGTGAATTGAGTAAGCTAAAAGATTTTCAAGGAACAAGATAAAGATAGATGATATTTTTGGTTCAGTTAGGTTCAATGGGGGTTTGGAATGATTAAGGAAATGATGAATGGCATTCAACTAAGAATTCAAGATCGAACTAACACAATAAAAATGTGTTAACCCGGGACTTATATGAATACTTAGGTAGGAAAATGTTAAATGGATGGAAAGTAGATAAAATGGAACCTCGACCCGCTATCAAGGATGATAGGAACCTGGGTATAATTTGAACGCCACACTTTGGGTGCAAAGTGATAAGTTTGGAAAACAAAGACGGGTTGACGCCATAAGGGTTACTTGATAAGTCAGACGAGTCTTTGGAGAACAATGAGAGTTGAAAACAAACTCACAAAGTAATCAAAATTCATAAAGGATCAAAAGTATATTGTCTAACCCCAAAACCATTACAAAGTAAACAATTTATAGTCTAAGAAGTGCCCAGCCGAATGGTCACAATAAACAGATTTAAATGAGCTGAATTAATAAACTAAATAGCTTAAGAACTAAGTTCAATCTTTTTGAAATGTTCTAGGGCTTGAAAATCGAAATGGCAGCAGCTTAAATTCCCAATTCAGCTTATTAATGAGCTGATGAAATATTCAATGGTTGAGCAGCAATGGACTTTAATTAGCGCCATTAATTCAGCTTTGGAAAACCTTAAGAGAGCTTTCATGCTTCTTGGGAGAATGAAACGTTCAGCCTTGAATAATCAAACAATATGCATGCTTGTGGCCGAATGGTCACTTGGAAGTACCAAACAGCAGCTCTTTGCTGTACACGAAGCAGCACCAGTTGGAATTGAATGCTTTGTGCATTGATCTCCACGAAAAGGTAGAAAGGATGATTCAACCACTTTTAATGATGTTCATGTATTCCATCTTCAGCAGTTCATTAATGGACGTCCCTTGCATGCTGGACAGCTCCTTTAATACATGTTTTTGCGTCCATTAAATAGCCACATGAAAAAGAAAAACACCAGCAGCTCCTTTAATGTCGTACAAGGGAGGATGTACCGGCATGAATTGATTTAGTAAATTAAATCCATTGTGGACACATTAAATTCGGCAGCAAAGAATTAAACCAAGCAAAAATGGAGCTTGAGGAGCTGAAATCATGGCCGTCCCTGGCTGGGTTCGTATCACAAACCCAAGCTAAAAAATGATAATTTGTATTTACCCTTTTTCTTTGGTCCTACAATGCAGGACTGTAGATGTCTAGCCATACGTGTTAAGGGTCAAGTATATACATCACGGTGGGGTTCATAAAAATAGAGTGAAATAGGAAAGATTAGTGTTATATGGGAACAATAGGTTAGCCCGAAAGAGCAAAACAAAAGAAAAACGCAAAAAGAAAAAGTAATACGAGTAGAAAATGTTCTTGAAAAAAAAAGCAAAATTGAGTGAGATGAGCTGAAAATTAAAGTGACGAAGTCACAAAAGAAAGAGAAATTAGTTCATTAGTGCACAGAAACTCACAGGCTAGTCATAGTTACTATGTCATGCTATGATTTCCTATATGTGAGAGACAATGAAGATGAGGGAAGGAGAAATAAGGTGGTGAATGGGTAAGGGTGGCTAAGGGGGGAAGAATAGGGACTACGATGTGCCAAACTATTTTCGTGTTTGTAACCTTCTTAATGCTTACTATCTTAGAATTTCATGCCTATCCTAAGCCCTAGAACGTTATAAAGCCGAAAAAACCTATGTGACCTAAATATCATTATGCATGAGTGGACATCATACTAAACATAAGCATAAACAACTATTTGTAATCTGCTCAGATAATCAAAGTACTTGTATGATTTATTGATGGATCCCTACAGATGAGACTCTTAATACTTGTACACTTTATAACATCCTGAACCTAGGTGTTTGTGGTCAAAAGCGGTAAATCAAGTATTAATCATGTTAAAGTTGTGAGTGAATGTAAAATGCCCAAGTAATGTGCACCGAAGTCAATATTTGTATCATATTTGCTCGATGATCGTCATTTTTATTTCTTGTTTTTGTTCATGTTACTTGAGGACAAGTAATTACTAAAGTGTGAGGGAGTTTGATCTGCTATAATTCGATGTAGCAGATTAAACTAATTATCGCAATTTAGGATCTTGAAAACAAGCATTTTTAGTAAGTTTGAATTGTGTTTTCTTAAGTTTTTAATTAGTGAATAAAATGTGGAAATTGAGTCTTTTATTGACCTTAAAGGTTAAATGAGGCCTAAGGGTGAGCTAACACACTTTGTGAGTGTGCAGGAGACTTTTAGAAGGCATACTAAATGATACGACCCTGGCCAAGGACGCCCTTGATTTCAGCTCCTCAAGCTCCATTTAGCTAGGTTCAACTCACCGAATTTTATTTTAGCTCACATGAGCTTAATTCAGCTCGTTTGAGCTTGGTTTAAATTCAATTCAGCTCATTATTAGCTCTTTAGCTAAATTAATTTTACTTGTTGGAATAAATTAATTATTTAAGTTAATTAGTTAATTTAGTTCTGACTCTTAATTACTTGTCGACTTATTACATGTTATAATTATGTTGTGTTAATTGAATTTAATTAGGTGGTTGGATTATATTTAATTTGTCTTAATACCATTTAGTTCACCAAATATACATTTGCACTTAATTTAGTTCATGTTTTTCTTGTAGGATGGTGAATGCATGAAGGAGCATTAAAGTCCAAGTGCATGAATGGCTCAATACAACGTATGGGAGTATACATGAATGGTGAATACATGAATGGTTGGATTCATGGATATGACTAATTTTATGATAATTCAAGGTGTTTATTCACCAAGAAGAGCAACTAAATTTATTCTCCAAAAGTCGGTCGATGCACTTCCCAAAACAAAGACCTATGCGTTCACATTTGGAGTTCACACCAAGGACCATTTGGTGATCATTGTTCACACTTCCAAAGACTTTTCCAACTCCTTTTTCACACCTTCAAGGCTGTTCACGTTCACCTTTAATGCTGGTCTCTTTTCACCAAGAATTACATTTTAATGAGCTCATTTAAGCTCAATTGGTGAACCTAGTCACGCCATTTCTCTAAGTGCATTTGCTCTTCTAGAAATCGTCCTTGAGCTTCAAATTCAATTGAATTTAGCTCCACAATTTAGTTTTATTTCAAAATTTTCTAGCATTTTCTAGCCTAATTAATTACTTAGACATTAAGTCTTTGTTTTGGCCATTCAGCTACCTAGCTGAACACTATAAATAGTTGTTCATTTTCATTGTAAAAGGACTTTTGGACTTTTGACTTTTGATCATTTGAATGAACTTTGTTCAAAGAGTGAGTTTTTCTCCACTCTAAATTCGTACGAGTTTCGATCTGACTTATCTAGCGTGCTAGTGGCCTCTATCGTTCTCTTTTGAACTTATCACCTTGCGTTGGTGTGGCGTTCAACCCTTCTACAATTTCGCAAATCCACCTTAACCAAATGGAAACCGGGGTGACACTCTTTAGTGTTGAATCGTTTCTGGTGTTTAAGTTCACTTATCCATCCCCACCGAATATCTTATATTTTATCTTTATTATTTTATCATTAAACCGAGAAAAACAATTTAGCTATCTTTCTCCATTCCCTTGTTGTCAAACCTATCCATATCCTACTTACCCCTTTGTGAACCTATATCCATCACTTTACTACATATTTTTAGCCGATTACAAACAAACCATCCTTTTGGTACAAAACTCCTCGTCGACGATCGGGCAACTACGTGAAACGATTCGATTAACCTGGGCCAGATCACATCATTTGGTATCAGAGCTACTAAAACGAGGAGCGCCGACGTTCGTATCAAGCTCGGAGTAGGTTCGTAACGTGAAAGAAAAATAAAAAAATTTAGGTTGTAATTTTATTTTATTTTCTCTTCCCTTTGTATTTCAGCATATTGTAATTGAAAAAAAAATCAAAAAAAAGAAGAAGAGGAAATTCAAAAAAAAAATCGAGAAAAAATTTTTGATTGAAAAAAAAACAAAAAAAATTCGAAGTATAAAAAAAAAGAGTGAAAAGTCTTGTGAGTTTTATTTTGTTATTATTTCTTGTTGCTTCCGAGCATCCATTCATTCTACCATTCCCTCTACCCCCCCCAAAACGCCACACATACTTTGATTTTTATTTTTCTTGTTTCAGCCTACCCTATACACCCTAACGTTATCCTTTGCACCCATTTGAAGCCGATCCTCTAAGCCGCAATAAGTCTTCTTGAAACAAAATACGAATCCACGAGAGTGAGACGAGCGGAAAAAGGCACGGGTGGTAAGTACATTAGAGCGAGCAAAAGCCATTAAATGAGCGTAAACACGAGTGGTGTGCTATCCAATTTTCTTTGCGAGTGAAACATGAGATTTTTGTGGTGAGGTATTTAATTTTTGTTTTGTTTTAATCATTTTTTTTAGTAATTAAATCATGTCTCAAGAAGAATTCTCTACCGATGAATTTCAATACTTGGTGAATGAGATGGGCCGAATTTTGGAGGAAGAACTAAGCCCATTAAAAAGACGTTTGAACCGAGTGGAGGAAAAGTCCCAACGGAAACAAAATCCACCAAGTCGAGAAACGGAGTCGAGATCATCACGGCAATACGCGTCCAAAGACTACTCGCTAAGAGATTCTTATCGGGATTTCTATTCAACGAGGAACTCAAGACGAAGCAAAGCAAGTTTTGAGTTTTAAGCTTTTCAAGGTGACGAGCGAGGAATAACAAGTAGTCCTTCATATGCACCAAGGTATTCGTCTGCCAAGAATCAATCTCGAAGAGGTGATCATTTTTTTTATGAAAGTCGTTCTAATTATACCCAACGAGAGTCATTTTGTGCTGATTCATTTGCAACATCTCCATCCTATAATGAAAGAGCGAGGCAAAAAGAAAAAGAAATAAGAAGAAAAGAAAGACAAGAAATGTTGATGAGAGAAAATGAGCATATATGGAATGAAATCGAGAGACGAAAAAAAGAAATGAAAGAAAAGGAACAAGAAATCAAAAAAGTGAGAGAAAAATAAAATGAAGAGAAAGAATTCGAAAAAGAAATTGAGATTGAACAAGAGTGCGAACGAGAAAATGAAAAAGAAAAGGAAATGAAAGAAAAAGAAGATGAGTGTAAGTTTGAAAAAGAAAAAGAAATCCAAAAAGAGAGTGAGGTCGAAAATAAAATTGAAAATGAGAGAGGAAATGAAAAGAGAAAAAAAGAAGTTGAGATTAGAAAAGAAACGAGAGAAAAAGAGATAAACGAACCAGAAAAAGTGAGGAGCATTTCAACTAATCCATATGAAACTTGTTCTTGTTCTGTTTCTTATTTTCAGGTGCCCGAGATATCAAACGATAATTTTCAACTTCACTACCTTTCTGATGAAAGACATTTTCATATGGTCAGTATAGGTAAGGTTGAAGATGAAAACGTGCCCCAAGAGTTCAAAGGTAAGCGAGGTGAGGAAATGTTAACGATCGAGTCATGACCACCAGGTTGGAAAATTGTTGAAATACTTTTTAGTGACTTAATTTCTAAATGCTCTCCTTATTTTGGTCTAATTAATTGCTACTCCCTGAATGTGGTTGATTTTTGTTCCAATCAACAAACCAAAGATTTAATTTTGCGTGATGACGGTTTTTCACGAAAGGCGATTAAATTTTTCATTTGTGACAATTTTGTGCACCAATTAACGCTTTGTGGAAAATCCATGAATTTGTGCAACTATGAATTGATGAATGTAAAAAGTTTTAACTGTTTGTCCCTGTGTATGCAAAAATCCCATTGGTTTAACGTGTTTGGTTTAATGAAAATTTTGCTACATTTTGGCATGAATACTCAAAATCAAGTTTTTAAACCCGGAATCTATTTTGGTTCGTTTTATAGGAAAGTCAAGCTTCATCAATTTTGTGTGAACAATTTCTATTGTTTTGATAATTGGGAGTTGAATAAGGAACTGAGATATGAAAAATTTAATTTCAATTTAAATTCATTCCTTAATCCATTTTTGTGGTTGTATTTGAAGTTCGTATTTCATTTCGTTAAGGTTAATTCACCCACGAGATTCGATTAGACTACATTTCGAGGAGAGAAGATTTATGATGATCGACAAAGGTAAAATGATCCTTGCTTTTCCATCCTCGAGGTAAACAAGGTATGACTTACGAGAACTTTAAAATTTCTCCGCCTATTCGGTTGGTAATAAACTTTTGTTGAAGAATTGGTTCTCGCAAGGTATTTAAATTGTGATGTGTTTAACTGTTCACTTTATTTAAAAATGAATCATCTGCTTTTGCTTGATGCTGATGATGCGATTTTGGAAGAACCAATCGTTCAATTTCCATTGCAAGGTTTTACTGTGCATTCATCTGTTTGTGATAAAAATTGGTGTTCAATAAGTTGTGGTGAGGAGTTTATTTGCTTGATCGATGAACGGATTAAGTTGATTATGTCCACATGTCTCTTGAAAATTTTTGGTAAGATTCTCCTTGATGACAAGTTTGTTGAAAAGGTGAAAGATCAATGGCCACTGTTAAGCTTAACTATGCAAGATTTAAGCCGATTAAGTGGTAAAATCATAACTTGCAAAAAGCTTTGTTCAATCGATTGTGGGTATGAAATTTGGAAAATACCTTCTTGCAAGGATTATGAATGTTCTACCCAAATGGTACTTGGGCCACATATTTGCTCAAATGAATTCTTGATGATTTGTGATTACTCATTTAAAATAATTCCTTCGTTTGATGAGACTTTGTATGGTGAAGATGTAACAAAAGCAGTTTGGTGGTTTGTTTTATTTGTGTTCGATTCCGTTTGATCGAGGAAAGATGAGTAAGCGGAGCTATGATCGAGTGAACCAACGGCTCGACTTGAGGACAAGTCGTTCAAAAGAAGGGGAATGATCGACCACGCCAAGGACGCCTTGATTTCACTTGAATTGACTCCTCAAGCTCCATTTAGCTTGGTTCACTCACCGAATTTTATTTTAGCTCACATGAGCTTAATTCACTCGTTTGAGCTTGGTTTAAATTCAATTCAGCTCATTATTAGCTTTTAGCTAAATTAATTTTATTTGTTGGAATTAATTAATTATTTAAGTTAATTAGTTAATTTAGTTACTGACTCTTAATTACTTGTCGACTTATTACATGTTATAATTATGTTGTGTTAGCGAATTTAATTAGGTGGTTGGATTATATTTAATTTGTCTTAATACCATTTAGTTCAGCCAAATATACATTTGCACTTAATTTAGTTCATGTTTTTCTTGTAGGATGGTGAATGCATGAAGGAGCATTAAAGTCCAAGTGCATGAATGACTCAATACAACGTATGGGAGTATACATGAATGGTGAATACATGAATGGTTGGATTCATGGATATGACTCATTTTATGATAATTCAAGGTGTTTATTCACCAAGAAGAGCAACTAAATTTATTCTCCAAAAGTCGGCCGATGCACTTCCCAAAACAAAGACCTATCGTTCACATTTGGAGTTCACACCAAGGACCATTTGGCTGATCATTGTTCACACTTCCAAAGACTTTTCCAACTCCTTTTCACACCTTCAAGGCTGTTCACGTTCACCTTTAATGCTGGTCTCTTTTCAGCCAAGAATTACATTTTAATGAGCTCATTTAAGCTCAATTGGTTGAACCTAGTCTGCGCCATTTCTCTAAGTGCATTTGCTCTTCTAGAAATCGTCCCTTGATCTTCAAATTCAATTGAATTTAGCTCCAACAATTTAGTTTTATTTCCAAAATTTTCTAGCATTTTCTAGCCTAATTAATTACTTAGACATTAAGTCTTTGTTTTGGCCATTCAGATACCTAGCTGAACACTATAAATAGTTGTTCATTTTCATTGTAAAAGGACTTTTGGACTTTTGACTTTTGATCATTTGAATGAACTTTGTTCAAAGAGTGAGTTTTTCTCCTCTCAGAATTGCATGCGAGTTTCGATCTGACTTATCTAGCGTGCTAGTGGCGTCTATCGTTCTCTTTTGAACTTATCACCTTGCGTTGGTGTGGCGTTCAACCCTTCTACAATTCCGCAAATCCACCTTAGCCAAATAGAAACCGGGGTGACACTTTTTAGTGTTGAATCGTTTCTGGTGTTTAAGTTCACTTATCCATCCCCACCGAATATCTTATATTTTATCTTTATTATTTTATCATTAAACCGAGAAAAATAAATTAGCTATCTTTCTCCATTCCCTTGTTGTCAAACCTATCCATATCCTACTTACCCTTTTGTGAACCTATATCCATCACTTTACTACATATTTTTAGCCGATTACAAACAAACCATCCTTTTGGTACGAAACTCCCCGTCGACGATCGGGCAACTACGTGAAACGACTCGATTAACCCGGGCCAGATCGCATCACTAAACTGATACTTGTCGCTATGTTGCAACAGCGGATGATACTGATACTTGTCGCTATGTTGCAACAGCGGATGATCGATGTCGCAACATAGGGAGTAGAATGGAGAAATCTCAAGGCTGCCTTCAAGGTCACGACATAGCTTGAGAGTGTTACAACATACCCCTGAAGATATTCCAAGAGGAGTATATTAGCTGCCATATCATGACACAGGTCCTGATGTGTCGCAACATCAACTCTGGAATGGAAATAAAATACGAAATAGAGGCATTTTAGTTTTCGCAATCAAACTTAAAGCCCGAGAACGTCAGCTAACCTAGGGTTATGGATGACAGATACTTAGATTCTGTAAATAGCCTCCTTTGGCACATGTTATAGACACCATTCACTTAGCCTAGATTCTCTCTTTTAAACTTAGTTTAGATTTCTTTCTTTATTAGGTTTTTAGAATTTATTTTTAGTTGTCGTTTGTCAAGAAATTTGATTTGTGGAGATCATCAAACTTTGTGGATTCATTTTTCATCTTTAATACAAATCAGATGTTTTCTTAAACTCTATACTTTAATCCACTTATCATGTTTTCTTTTTACATAAACTCCATATTTTTTTATGAAAGCCATGAGAAACTAATCCTCCTGTGAGAGATTAGCGAGTGGAGCTATGATCTATTAATTATTTTGTAGGGTTATTCAACTAATCAGCTATTTGGGAAAGGAAGAAAGTGAAACAAACCCCAGATATAGCAACCTCAGGAAGTCATCAAAGTGGGAATTAACCCAAATTTGGTATTGTCCATCTGTAAATACCTTCAGCTGAAACCAGTCTAGACTTTAAGGTGAGAAGATAAGTAGCCCTTGCTGACTTGTTATGTTAGTGGAAGATCGAAAAATCCTGCTAGGGTAGTGACTAGTTGATTGACGAGGAACCCGGAATGACAGTTGACTTGGATTACCAAAGCGATTTAATCACCCATAATCAAGATTTGATTCACTCTTCTCTTCTATCTCTTGAATTTTATTTCTTTTATGTTATTTTATTTTATCATTATAAAAACCCTAAAAAACCTTTTTATTATGCTCCAGTACTATAACTAATTAAAAGTACTAATTAGATTCATTAGTGTTTAGGTTAGAATTGATCTAGGACTTGCCTCTCTTAGGTACGATCCTCGGAGTACTCACTTACACCATTGTAAAAATATATTAAAACTTCACCTGTATACTTGCAGATATCGCCTCGTATTTTTATATTTTATTGCAATATTCACACTCTAGACGTTAATACGTCCGAAGATGATCACAATCTCTTGAACGAACCTGTTATAATTGAACTAGACCTAGTTTCTATAAAGATGTTTATGTGTAATATCCCTAAATTGGGTCTAGTAGTTTTGGGTATATTTTTAGGTTTTGAGCGTCAAACTAGGAATTTATGGGATTTCTAGTCATTTTAATTTAATTTAGGAGGTTAATTTCATCTAAAATCGATTAAATAATAATCCAAAAAAATAAAAAAATTGGAAAATTAATTTTAAAGTAATTAAATAATTATTCGTGAAAATAATTAATTTGGGTCGAAAAAGAATTTTAAAATAATTTTTATTAGGGGTTAATTTGAGTTAAATTTAATTATTAATTAAATTGGGTTTAATTGTAAAGCAAGGGAAAATTTAGAGTATTTATTTGGAAAATAAACCTTAAAAGTTGGAATTTGGGAGGGAAAGGATTAAGAAGGGAAATGTAGGAGTGCCCATTAGGCAAATTCCTCAATTTTTAAATTTTGGTGGGTTGTTTCACCTTTAAAAACAATGCATCTAGCCTACTTTTCACACCATTTACATCATATTAGAGAGCTATAAATTTCATTTTCTTTACATGGTTTTAAAGATCTATCATCAGAGAATAGATCCAACCATTGGCCTTCTCAAAATACTCTATCAATTCACCCGAAATTATTCTCACAAGTAGCAAAAAATAGTCTAAAATTTCTCAAGATTCTTGAATCAAGATTTTCAATCAAAGGATTTAGAACGAATCAAAGGTAATTATTATTCCTAAACTTTTTCTTCTGAAGATTAGAAACATTTTTACATGATTTTAAAGTTAATTAAAGGATTTTTTTATCAATGTCTTCTTTTTCAAAAGCTTAAGGTCTTTTTAATGGTGGATCTTGAATTTTGAGAGGAAATCCAGAAATCAATGGATTTTCAAACTCAAAAGATCTAGTAGAAGGTTTTTGGTTTTATTTATCAAGATTAAACATGATTTGTGAGGTAATTTGACGAAATCTAAATTTCATCATCTTTTGAATTAATTTTTTGAATTTTTGTTAAATTGATTTAAATGGAAAATTGATGCTTAGTTTATGTGTAATTTGTTTAGTATTGATGTTTGGAAGTTATTAGGAGGGTTGGAGAGGTCAATTTTGTGAGGAATCCAGTTTTTGACTTGATGTTACAAAGTCGGTAAGGTATCGTTGTGAGTGAATTTCTATTAGCATAGTTAATTAAAAATTGTGTTTAATGTAGCTTTGGAAAGGTGGTAATGTCTACTTTACCTCTATTGAAGCTCTGAATCTTAAAGAGGACCGAGATAACTAAAATTGAAGTTCAAAATTGCCTAATTGATCACTTGTTGTGATAGAATAAAATTGTTTGGTGAGTGTTTCTAAGGGCGATTTGGTAAATTGACCCTCAATTATGTTTAATTAGTACCTTAATTAATGATTAAAATTAATTAAATAATTATGGGTGAATGGTTGATTTTGCAAGATTGGTATTAAATGTGCAAAAAAAAAGAAGATTTTGTATTGAAAAAAATGGTAAGCGAATTTTTGGGTGGTGTTGTACTATTTAATTAAATTAATTTTAAGGATGATTTTAAGCATGTGTACTGAAAATTTTTATCACGATATGTTGATGTTTCAATTGGTAATTGATTATGGAAAATTGGCAAATGAATTGTTTGATTTAATTGGATGTTACATGTTGTGTTACATGTTACACCTAAGCATCTTGTCACATTAAATTGAACACACCAATGGTTGATTTATATGTTATGTTTCATTGCATATATTCTCAACATGCATGGTGGATCCATTGGATATATTTGGCATGCCATAGAATTTGTGGATATTCACCTTTATTTGTGACATTGTGAGCATATGGCTCTAGGTGGACTAATTTGTTTGGAGTAGATAAAGGAGTGCTGAGCATGAGTCTCCATTCAATGGGTTATTTGAGGTGTTATAAGGGAGCACATGCTTCGACCTGTTCAACTCGGTGGACTGTATTTAATATTTGTGGGAGTTCAGAGATCCGTTTATCTGATGTATGATCACCCAATTAAGCCATGAGAAGTGTATGCCCATATATATTTATATGTGATTGTTGCTATATCAATTGATGATTGAAAGCCATGAATAATTGATTTTTCGTATTGAAAATGCTTATGGAAATTAAATTGACATGTTTAATTATTTTTGACTGACAATTGGTGAATGATTGGTTGTGAATTAAGCATGAATTGGATGTTAATTTACTTGTTTTTTATATTAACATTCACTGAGCTTTTTAAAGCTCACACCCTCACATTCATGCAGATATTCGTCGGGATTGAGGAGCTGAGGAGCTGAGCAAGAGAGTTCTAATAGATCTAGGCTTGGTAGAGACTTTATTACGCATTTTAGAGACTGTAGTCGGGCATTGTGGAACTCCTGAGAATTAGTTTGATTTTGGTTGTAAATGGACTTTGGACATTGGGCATTTATTTTGGATGGTTTTATATTCATTTTAGGCATGTTTGAGTTTAATTATTGATTGATTTACGGTGTATTGTTGCTTGATAACACAATGGGTGAAGCATGAAATTTATACTAATGATTGTTTAATTGAAGCTTCCATGGAGTGGTTTACTAGCGACTAAGGTACGTGATTGGCTATAAACGTAACAACAATAATGTGCAAGCATACATTGCCAGTGCAAGTATAATAGAAAGATGTGAGTCTGTTGGATATCGATCCCATAAGGATGGTTGTTTTTTGTCTATTAATGTCAGTGCAATAACTAGATAGAAACGAGATAAATTGTGAGGATAGTTGTCGAAGAAATAACTCAAAAACAATAAGATAAAGTATGCTATGGATAAACTAGGATCCTCAACATGAATCTTCAGCAGTATACTAAGTACTCACAAGGTATAAAAGATAGGTGATTGTCGACGCAATAAAATTTAATGTATATATTACCAAATGGCACTCTTTTAATTAATTTAGACTTAACCATGCACATTAACCTCACCTTCCGATGATGGAAATATGGCACTATTAAGAACAAGTGGAGTAAATTCCTTTAGTCCTTACTCAACTTCAGCTAAAATGCTTATTAGCTCAAACTGTCACTGCATCTTCCAGTGTTAGTGACTGTAATAACACTTCCGTGTTTACAACATTCAAACCCCCAAAATTAAACAATAAAAGTAAGATCTAATAAGATAACATTTAACAATTCATTCATTGTACTTCCATACAGTAGAAAACAAAGAGTAATCACCAGTGTTTTCAAAGAAATGAGAAAGAATCGAATAGAGAATACTATTCCTAGGCTACTCGATTGAATCTCTCCATTTCCCCTTGTTCTACACTTAGATCTCCTCGCAAGGAGTTGATCTGCATCAGCCTTCACGTTGGCTCACCCAAAGGAGGCTCAAGCTGCCATGGCTGCAAGCTTCAAAATAGGGTAAGAGAATGGTGGTCCAACAAAAAATCCTTCCTTCATTCTTCTCGCGTTATCCTTTTATGTTTTCCTCAACAGTACAGGTGTCCTTCCCTTAGGATTCTTCAGTCTGTGTTTGTATACGGTAGTTACACAGGACTGGACAGCTCACGCATGGTTGGCTCTTATCAGACAGCTGTCAACTGTGGCGACAATTCTAGACGCAATTTGGAATTAACTCATGAGCGACATTAGTGTAGAAAGATAACAAAATTAAATATAAAATAGGCTAGGATTCACTGAGTTATAAAATGCAATTTGCTAAAACTGAACATGCTAAAATGCATGCTAAGGGTAAGTAATGGGAACAAATTAACCAATAAGTAAGGAGAAAACATGTTCTTTCTAGTACAATCAGTACACTACTTGTTTGATTTATTCAGTGTTTAATGTGCATGAAATTAATTATCTAATTATAATTAATTAAGGCTTACTTGGTGTCAATAAATTGAATTGAAGTTGTGTGTATATGTACATTAATTAATCGTAGTTAAATCGGGTTTAAATGGCCAATAAAATACATAAAATCTGATTTTAAAATGACTGTTTCACAAAAATAGGTGCAGTGGTTTTCACGCGGGTGTGTGCCCGTGGACACGGGTGTGTGGTACGTGACATGGGCAAGTGAAATTTCTACTCGAACGTGTGCGATCTGCCAAAAAAATTTTCACAACACGAACACGGTCATTTAATGACACACGGGCTGGGGGACACAGCCATGTGGGTTTTTGGGGGTTTGAATTTTTGTCTTTTTAAATTTGTATTCTAATTTGTTAAAGTTACTATTTAGTTGTGAAAATTGATTAGTCTAATTAGAGGCCCTAGATGATAAGAAAACTTGGTAAAATTTTATAATTAGTCTCGTAATGGGTAAAATTCATTAGAAACACATTCACTTTGTAATTTGGAATAGATTTTGATAGATTATATTTGTTATAATTTAGTCCATAATAGTAAAACTTGAATTAGACATAGCAAATTAACTCAGTTTAAGCTGAAATTTTTAAGAATACAAAATTTTGACTAAACGAAGGCCTGTAAACATTTAGATCTAAAATCAAGTTTGTTTTACCGTAGGTGTTAAATGAAAAAAATGCCCTTACGTTAAATTACCTAGAAAAAGTTTAAAATTGGCTCATAATTTGCTTCCGCGTTAAGAGATAACTAATATTCAGATAAGATTGAGGTGTTATAAGGTTGGGGTGATACGACCCCGCCCCGGAAACATTTTTGGTTCAGCTCATTTGAGCTCAATTCAGCTCATTGAGCTCGTTATTAGCTCACTAGCTCATTTAATTTAATTTGCTGGAATAAATTAATTAGTTAAGTTAGTTATTTTAGCTTAAATAATTACTAAGTATTTAATTAAGAAATCTGGACATTTTAAATATGTTTTATTGGTTTTAATGCATGCTTTAAATTTGTCTTAAGACTATTTAAATGTGTTCTATTTAGTACGACTTTTAATGTGTCCGGACGGATTTAATGTCGTTGTTTAATGTGTCTTTAGTGCTTTAAAGTGCGAATTTAATATGTCTAATTGTTGACTTAATTCAAAGAATTAATGAACCACTTTAAGGTGTCTTGTGGTCATTGAATTTAATGTTAACTTAATTCATGTCCAATAGAATTAATATGGCTAATTAATATGTCTTGGTTCAAGCATGAGATTAATTATGTTCAAATAGGGTCATCGAAATTAATTGTAATGTGCATGAATTATTTGACCGAATTTATTTTGTGTCTGCAGGTCATTGAATTCGGCTAAATGGCAAAGGAAACATGCATTTAAGGAGATGTTCCCATGCATGGAACGGCATTTAAAGGTGCATGGATATGGGGACGAATTTAAAGAACAATTTATTGTGCAGGTTTAATGCTAGCTACCGAATTTAATGTGTCTACAATAGACTTAATTTGCTAAATCAGTTGGTTTAATAGCAAAGGAAATACATCCATTTTCGTGCATAGCAAAGGACTCATTAAGGGCTGCTGATTCCTATTTCCTATGAGCCTTTTCGTGAAGATCAATGGCTCTTGAATTTTGATGCATGCTTGGGCGACATTAAATTGGTTGTCGATTCTTCTCCCTATGCATGGGACGGCATTAAAATCCCTCTTCTCCATGTGCTATTTCGGTCCCTTCAATAGAGCCATTAATGTGCCGTCTCAATTAAGAGAATGCATGAGCAACAAATTAAAACCCGCATTTAAGCCTGCGTTTGAGCTCACCTAGGAGCCTTTTTCGTGGGAAACAAAGGAGCCTTAAAAGCACCATCCAAATTGAAGGGATGAATGGGCAGATTCTAGAAGTCAAATTTATTACCCATGATGAACAAACATTTGCTTCATGACTAAGGATGCATCTATGGATGGCAAGGGGGGGACGAATGTGACTTAAATGTCATTCAATGGATGAACATATATCATTAAAATCGGTTCATGGGCTGATTCATGTTACTTATTAATGGCGTAATTGGCTATTCATGTCCTAGTTTTAGTATAAATAGTTGGCTTGTAAACATGTAAAAGGTTAGACAATATACTTTTGAAACTTATATGAAATCTGATTACTTTGTGAGTTTGTTTTCAACTCTCATTGTTCTCCAAAGACTCGTCTGACTTATCAAGTAACCCTTGCGGCGTCAACCCGTCTTTCTATCCGAACTTATCTCTTTAATACCGAAAGTGTGGCGTTCGATTCGTACTGAGGTTCCTATCATCATTGATAGCGGGTCGAAGTTTCTATCCACTTAACAAACCTTCCATCAACACCCTACCAACCTAAGCATTCTCCTAAGTTACGGGTTAACACTCCTATTGTGTTAGTTCGGCTTTGAATACTTAGCCCAAACTTCATCCATTGATTTATGTTTCATTTCCTAAACTAACAAAACTTTATTGAGCCTAAATAATTCCTTTTCTTCTAGCCTATTTTGTAAAGCTTTCAAATTACTCCAATTCACGATCGGGCACAACAACGACTCGGATTCATCAACGAGGCCGGGGTCGCATCATTTGGTATCAGAGCTAGCTGAATCGGAGTAAGATCGACGTTATCGGTATTACGGTATTGTAAAAAAATAAAAAAAACTTGAAAAAAAAATTTGAAAAAAAAATTCAAAAAAAAGAGTTTGTATTCAATTTATTTTTACTTTTTGTATTTAGTATTGAAGAAAAAAAAAGAAAAAAAATTCGGAATTAAAAAAAAGGAAAAAAATCGAAATTGAAAAAAAAAAGAGTGATTGAAATTCATTTTGAGTTTGTTAAAGCATTGCTTGTTGCCCGAAGGACCATATCTATATAGCCACACTTAACCAATTCTGTTTTGTTTGATAGCCTACCATTTTCGACATCATTACCTACCAAGCCAAATCAATTTTGTAAGCCAACGCCAAAAGGTATTGATTCGTCGACTTAGTTTGCGAAGAACTTCGAGAGGCGAAAAATCGAGTGGAAAAAGGCAAGAGTGATTGGTGTGAGTTCATTCGAGAGAAGAAAAGCCAAAAGCGAGCGTAAACACGAGTGGAGTGAAAATTTTCTTTCTGAGTGACTTGCGAGGCTTTGTGGTGAGGTATTTACTTTTTATTTTAAACACTTATTCCTTTTAGCAAAAAAAAAAGTCTCGAGAAGAATTTTTCGAAATAGACTTCCAATATTTGATGCAAGAGATGCGTAGAATGGTGAAATCAAAATTTGATAAGTTGCATGATAGATTGGATCGAGTGGAGGAAAGATTCCGACGAAAGCCAAATTCACCGAATCAAGAGACAGAGACAAGATCATTTCGAAAGCACACATTCCATGATTATTCGAGAAGAGATGAACGAGTTTCTTATGCATCGAGATATTTTCCCACGGAGGGTTATTCACAAAGAGATGTTCGTGACTTGCACGATGAATCTGCCATTTCTTTCGAACGTGAAGCTTGTCGTTATGATTCTTATAAGTTATCATCTTCTTGTAATGGAAGAACAAGACAAAAAGAAAATAGAAGAAAAGAAAGACAAGAGATGTTGATGCAAGAAAATGAACGAATCTTGAATGAAATTGAGAGAAGAAAAAAAGAAAATGAGAGTGAGAAAAAGAAAAAAGAATTTGAGATTGAGATTGATATTGATATTGAGAATAAAATTGAAAAGGAAAAAGATGTTGAAAAAGAAATGAGAGAAAAGGAAGATGGTGAGCGAGAATAAGAAAAAGAGAGGAAAATTTTAACTAACCCCCGAGATGTTTGTTTTTGTTCTGCTCCTTCTTTTCGTGTTTCGACAAATCTCTATGACGAATATCAACTTCAATATCTTCCCGACGAGCGACGCTTTTGCTCGACGAAAAAGGTAAGGATGAAGTTGAAATTGAACCACATGAGCCCAAGGTAAGATAGGTAAGGAACACCTAGCACTTGAATTTCCATTATCTTCCTTGAATGTGGATAAACATAATGTCGACTTCATCTTTGTAAAAGCTCCATGCCAAAAAGTGGTTGATTTTCCTTCATTGATTAGTGTTTTAATCTCAAATGGTGGTGAGACGAGCTTTCCCAAAACAAATTTTTGCGTTGACAAGTTTGGTTTAATGAACTCTTTGCTACTCTTTGGCGTTAATAATCAAAATCAAATTTTAAACCCGTAACTGCTTTTAGTACATTTGTTGGGAAATTCAAGCATGACCAATTGTGTGCGAACAATTTCTATTGTTTTGATGCTTGGTTGTTCAATAAGGAAACGAGGTATGATAAATTTGATTTCAATTCAATCCTTAGTCTATTTCTGTGGTTATACCTGAAGTACGTATTTCATTTAGACAAGGTTAATTCCACCAAGGAGCTTCGATTGCATTACAAGTCCAAGGAGAGAAGATTTGTGATGATCGATTTAAGGTAAAAATGATCCTTGTTTTCCATTCTTCGAGGTGAACAAGGTATGACTCATGAGAACTTTAAAATCATTCTGCCCTATTCGGTTGGAAATAAACATCTCTTTGAAGAATTGGTTTTTGCAAAGTATTTCAATCGTGAAGTGTTTAATTGTTCATCTTTATTTGAAAGTGATTTATCTATTTTGATTGATGCTTAATGCTAATTTTGAAGAACCCATCGCTCAATTTCCATTGCCAAGTTTTATTGTGCGAGATTTCCATTCATTTGTTTGTGATGAAAGGATTATCTTGATGGTATCTTCATTTCGCTTTGAAATATGTTGGTAAGACTATTATTGTTGATAAATTTGTTGGTGAATCAATAGGCAAACGTCCACTACAAGTTTCAATCGAACAAAAGCATGAATCCAATGGTTTTTTTATGTACCTGATAATGTAGAAAATGTGTGGTCGTTGAATTGTTGTGAAAGCTTACTATGTTTGAACGAAGAAATTTGGAAAAGATTCAAGGCAAATGAACGTTTTAACATACCTGATTTTGTGAGCCTATCCATTCCATGCTATCGTAAAGGGTTGTATAAGGACAAACCTTTTATGAGGGACAAGAAGCTCGACTTGAGGACAAGTCGCTCAAGAAGGGGGATGATACGACCCTTGGAAACATTTTTGGTTCAACTCATTCGAGCTCAATTCACTCATTGAGCTCGTTATTAGCTCACTAGCTCATTTAATTTAATTTGTTGGAATAAATTAATTAGTTAAGTTAGTTATTTTAGCTTAAATAATTACTAAGTATTTAATTAAGAAATCGGACATTTTAAATATGTTTTATTGGTTTTAATGCATGCTTTAAATTTGTCTTAAGACTATTTAAATGTGTTCTATTTAGTACAACTTTTAATGTGTTTGGACGGATTTAATGTCGTTGTTTAATGTGTCTTTAGTGCTTTAAAGTGCGAATTTAATATGTCTAATTGTTGACTTAATTCACCAATTAATGAACCACTTTAAGGTGTCTTGTGGTCTTGAATTTAATGTTAACTTAATTCATGTCCAAATTAATTAATATGGCTAATTAATATGTCTTGGTTCAAGCATGAGATTAATTATGTTCAAATAGGGTCACAAAATTAATTGTAATGTGCATGAATTATTTGACCGAATTTATTTTGTGTCTGCAGTCATTGAATTCTGCTAAATGGCAAAGGAAACATGCATTTAAGGAGATGTTCCCATGCATGGAACGGCATTTAAGGGTGCATGGATATGGGGACTAATTTAAAGAACAATTTATTGTGCGTGTTTAATGCTAGTCTTGAATTTAATGTGTCTACAATAGACTTAATTTGTTTGAATCAATGGTTTAATAGCAAAGGAAATACATCCATTTTGTGCATAGCAAAGGACTCATTAAGGGTCTGCTGATTCCTATTTCCTATGAGCCTTTTCGTGAAGATCAATGGCTCTTGAATTTTGATGCATGCTTGGACGACATTAAATTGGTTGTCGATTCTTCTCCCTATGCATGGGACGGCATTAAAATCCCTCTTCCCCATGTGCTATTTCGGTCCCTTCAATAGAGCCATTAATGTGCCGTCTCAATTAAGAGAATGCATGAGCAAAAATTAAAACCCGCATTTAAGCTACGCTTGAGCTCACCTAGGAGCCTTTTTCGGGGAAACAAAGGAGCCTTAAAAGCACCATCCAAATTGAAGGGATGAATGGGCAGATTCTAGAAGTCAAATTTATTACCCATGATGAACAAACATTTGCTTCATGACTAAGGATGCATCTAGGGATGGCAAGGGGGGGACGAATGTGACTTAAATGTCATTCAATGGATGAACATATATCATTAAAATCGGTTCATGGGCTGATTCATGTTACTTATTAATGGCCAGAATTGGCTATTCATGTCCTAGTTTTAGTATAAATAGTTGGCTTGTAAACATGTAAAAGGTTAGACAATATACTTTTGAAACTTATATGAAATCTGATTACTTTGTGAGTTTGTTTTCAACTCTCATTGTTCTCCAAAGACTCGTCTGACTTATCAAGTAACCCTTGTGGCATCAACCCGTCTTTCTATCCGAACTTATCACTTTAATACCGAAAGTGTGGCATTCGATTCGTACTGAGGTTCCTATCATCATTGATAGCGGGTCGAAGTTTCTATCCACTTAACAAACCTTCCATCAACACCCTACCAACCTAAGCATTCTCCTAAGTTACGGGTTAACACACTCATATTGTGTTAGTTCGGCTTTGAATACTTAGCCCAAACTTCATCCATTGATTTATGTTTCATTTCCTAAACCAACAAAACTTTATTGAGCCTAAATAATTCCTTTTCTTCTAGCCTATTTTGTAAAGCTTTCAAATTACTCCAATTCACGATCGGGCACAACAACGACTCGGATTCATCAACGAGGCCGGGGTCGTATCATGGGGTGTATCTTGGGTGGTCGTTATTTAGAGACTCACTTAGGTGGCTAATGTAACGCTTCAAATTTGGGCTAATTCGTCTCGATCGGGTTTGGGGTGTCACAGTATGTCTCAAAAATTTTGGGAAAACAAAGAAGAACCATGACCCACTATCTTTAAATTAGATACGAACCAATGGTATAGGGGTGATCGCTGACGCGAAGCCGTGCTCAGAGCTGATTACGAGTTGCGAATGTTCCCAATCAAAAATTACAAAATATCGCAATTAAAGGCTAAAATCTTAAATGGTTTCAATATGGTTAGTTCTCAAAGGGATGTTTGAATGGATAATTTGGCTAAGTTGGGTTTAAAATAAGGTTGAAGAATGATCCAATATTATAGGTGAGTATTTACCGGATTCCTATGTCAGCACTTAGTGATGGAATGGGTGAAAATAACAAACCGTGACCCACTATCTAAAGAGATAGGAACCAAACGATATATGGGTGAATGCCACACTTGATGGAAGTGATAAGATCAAAATGATTTAGATTGATGCCACTATATTGAGCTAGATAAGTCAATTAAGTCACGAAAGAACAAAGGGAGTTGAATAACTCACAATTTGCTTAAAATTCGTAAAGGGTTCAAAGTTCTGATTACATGCTTTGAAGTAAATATTTATAAGCAATTACAAGGTCCAGCCGAATGGACATGAACTGAAGCAGCTTAATTGAGCTGGCTGCCAATTAAATTGACCAATAATTTTCTTGAATGTTTCTCAGCATGCAAGATGCCACCAGCCATGGTCTTTGCATTTCCCGAATAGTGAACTAGATGAACTTGGAAGTTAGCTGAATCATGCAAGTTTCTTATCAGCTAGGATGTATGAACATGAATTAATCTTCCTTGGGCAGCCGAACAAGCATCATGGATTTATTGCTGGTTGTGGCGCATGAACAACCAGCAAGTGTGAGCAGCCAAAATTGGGTGGACTCTTAGGTGCGAACTGAAATTATTCAGCTATTTAATCAAGTGAGGAAACTCTTGACTATTGGCTTCCACGAAGAGGTGCTTGGGAGAGAGCAAACAACAGCTTCTTGGTGCATGTACGTTCAGGTGCATGTCTTCCCTTAATATCGTCCAATGAATTTGTTGATGAGCAGCCAATGCATTCAGCCTACAAGACAAAATTAATACTTGGTTTAAATATTATGAAAAGACTTAATTTAGACACACTTTAATTTGTCCAAACAATAGACACAATTAAAGTGTCTAAACTAAGACAAATTTAAAACAAATAATAAAGCTGTACGAAATAAGACAAGATTAATGAACTTAAAACATATGTAAAATGTTCAGATTATGACACATTTAAAACTGAAATTATTAATGTTCAAGCCATGACATAATTATGAACCTTCGACTAATTTAATTAGCTAACTATAATAACTATAATCGAATTAATTTCTTTATTCCAGCAATTAAAATTTCAAGCTAAAAAAACTAGAATTGAGCTTGGAGTAGGTTGCATGGCACGCTCGAATTGCAAATCCATGATTAATCGATAAGACCTGGAATAGCCTCCTTGAACCTCTTAGCTCGAGCATGAGTACTCGGTCCCGTTGGTAGCTCCATGGGCTCTTCAACAGCCTTGGTGGAGTCTTGAGCCATGATTGTATCATCCTCTCCCCCTTTAAAGTGATTTGTCCCCAAATCGCCGCCTACATCATAAGGAGACAAGTCAGATACATTAAAACTAACAGTTATGTTGTACTCACCTGGAAGGTTGAGTTTATATGAAGTATCGTTGATCCTTTCCAATACTTGAAAAGGACCATCGCCCCTTGGAAGTAGCTTAGACCTTCATTGGGATGGAAACCTTTCTTTTCTCATATCCACCCATACCCAATCTCCAGGTTTAAAGATGACTCGTTTTCTTCCGCTATTGGCCTTGTGCGCATATTGTTCGGTTCTCTCTTCGATGTTCTTCCTCACCTATTGGTGTAATTGCTTCATGTACTCAGCGTTCCATTTAGCATCTGCATGTACAAGTTGTTCGTTAGGCAAAGGAATCAAATCAAGAGGTGTCAAAGGATGAAAGGCATAAACAATTTCAAAAGGAGAATGCTTGGTTGCCGAATGGATAGATCTATTATAGGCAAACTCAATGTGCGGCAAGCACTCTTCCCATGTTTTAAGATTCTTGCGTATGATGGCCCTCAACAAGGTTGACAAAACTCGATTCACTACTTCCGGTTGTCTGTCCATTTGTGGATGGCATGTCGTAGAAAATAGAAGTTTTATACAAAGCTTTCCCCATAATGCCCACCAAAACTGGCTGCAGAACTTTGCATCTCGATCTGACACTATAGTCCTCAGAATGCCATGTAAATGCATGACTTCTCTAAAAAACAAATTGGCAACAAGTAAAGCATTATCGGTTTTATTACAGGCAATGAAATGTGCCATTTTAGAAAATCAATTAGCCACTACAAATATCGAATTCTTTCCATTTTTAGTCTTAGGGGGACCTAAAACAAAGTGCATTGAAATGCCAATCCATTTTTAGTATTAGGGAGACCTAATACAATCCATGTGGTTTGATCCTCGATTTGGCTTTTGATCCTCGATTTGGCTTTCTTACAAGTGATGCATTGATTGCACACTCTCTCCATGTCTCGTTTCCTTCTTGGCAAAAAGAAATGTTCGTGCAACATGGCCAACATCTTTGTGACTCCAAAATATCAATGAGGCACCCGCTATATGCCTTGTTCACTAACACATCTCGAACAGAACCTTGAGGAATGCAAAGTTTAGCTTCTCGAAAAAGATAGTCATCTTCCATGTTCACAAGCATTATACAATTCAGCAAAATCAGAGTCATTTATATAGAGCTCTTTCAAATGTGCAAAACCAACTAGTTTTGAATCCAAATGGTTAAGAAGGGCATACCTCCTCGACAACGCATCTGCTACAATATTTTATTTACCTTTCTTATACTTGATTACATACGGAAATGATTCAAGGAATTCCATTCACCTGGCGTGTCTCTTGTTTAACTTGTTTTGGCCCTTAAGGTGTTCCAACGCTTCGTGGTTCGTATAGATGACAAATTCTTTAGGCCATAAGTAATGCTGCCACATCTCTAATGTCGGGATTAGTGAATACATTTCCTTCTCGCTGGTTGGATAGTTTAGAGTGTCACCATTCAACTCTTCGCTAAAATAGGCTATGTGACGCCCATCTTGAGTCAGCACAGCCTCAATACCTATACTTGAGGCATCACACTCAATCTCGAACGTTTTATTAAAATCAGGCAAGGAAAGTAATGAGCGTTAGTTAAAAAATCTTTAATTAAATTAAAATATCTCTCTTGTTCCTCACTCCAATGAAAAGTCAAAATTTTCTTCATAACACCCATCAATGGAGCAGCCAAAGTGCTGAAGTTGGGAACAAACCGTCCATAAAAACTCGCCAAGCCATGGAAACTTTGAACTTGGCTGATGCTCGTAGGTCGTGGCCACTCTCGAATCGCCTTTACTTTTTTTGATCAACTTCGAGTCCTTCCGAGCTGACCACAAATCCTAAGAAAACAACCTGATTAGTAAAAAATGTACATTTCTTAAAGTTTGCATACAATGTCTCCTTACGCAAAACTTCCAGAACAGATCTCAAATGAAGCACATGATCTTCTATAGACTTACTATAGACTAGTATGTCATCAAAATATACAACACAAAATTTATTGATATAAGCACGTAGCAATAGTTTATGAAACGCATAAAAGTGATGGGTGCGTTAGTTAAGTCGAAAGGCATAACCAACCACTCATACAAACCGTGCTTAGTCTTAAACGTCGTTTTCCACACGTTTCCTTCTCGCATTCGGATTTGGTGATATCCACTCTTAAGATCTATTTTGAAGAAGAGTTGGGCACTAGTTAGTTCGTCTAACATGTCATCAAGACACAGGATTGGATGCCTATACTTGATTGTAATCTTGTTAACTGCTCGGCAGTCCACACACATGCGCCAAGTTCTGTCCTTTTTGGGCACCAAGAGTACAGGTATGACCCAAGGACTTAAACTCTCTCTTATGTACCCCTTCTCCATCAACTTAGGTACTTGTCTTTGTAGTTCCTTAGTCTGTTCCCAGTTACTATAATATTCTGGACGATTTGGAATCGTAGCTTTGGGAATGAAATCAATTTGATGCTTGATCCCTCGAATAGGTGGTAAGCCACTAGGGATGTCCTCTCGATTTTACCTCTTGTTTTCCTTTTGTTTTTCCACTTTTCTTTTCTCTTTATTTTTCAATCTTTTCTTTTTGCTCTTTTGCTCTCACTTGTTCAATGTAGTCTTTCAATTTCAATTGGTCCTCGTACACTTGCTTAGGAGTCAATGGCGCCAATGTCACATTCTTTCCTAAGTGCTTGAAGGTGTACTGGTTGGTATAACCATCATGGATTGCTCTTCAGTTGAACTGCCAAGGCCTCCCCAAAAGCAGATGGCCATCATGCATCGGCACCACATCATATAGGTCTTCATCACTATATTTTTTGATTGAAAAGGCAAGAACAGCTTGCTTGGTGACTTTTAACTCACCTCTATCGTTAAGCCATTGCAACTTATACGGATACGGATGTTTGGTCGTTGGTAGACCAAGTTTCTCTACTAGCATGCTGCTAGCAACGTTGGTGCAGCTACCTCCATTGATGATCACACTACACACTTTGCCTTGAACATGGCATCGTGTGTGGAAAATATACTCGCGTTCCTGCTCATTTTCGCACTTTGAAGACTCAAACTCTGCTTGACAACAAGAATTTTGCCTTCAACAGCATACTCGAGATCTTTTTCTTCTTAGGTGAGTGATTCAGAATCATCTTCTTTCTCTTTTTCAGACTCGATCTCACCATCGGGTCTCACAACCATGACTTCAGTTTGGGCACTGACTAGTGATATGACCTCGTCCAAGGTAGTTGAAGCATTTGATGTCTCAGGTGTGATTACGCACAACTTCATTTTTGCCTTTACTACTCTCTCCACTCGGCTTGGTTGCCTTTGTGGATACAACAGGTTCTTTCACTCGATTAAAAGTATCCTTCTTGTTGGTTCCTTGGGCCCATTTTGTTGTAGTAGTGCAGTCTAGGTATTTTCGAGCAACACCTTTTCTTTTGAGCTGTTTCTCCACTTTAATAGCCATATGCACCATATCTACTACTTCGACGTAGTGTTGTAGTTCAACATGTTGGCAATGTCTCGGTTCAATCCGGTAAGAAATCTTACCATGGCTGCCTCCCGGTCCTCCTCAACATCAGCTTGGATCATGGCAATCTCCATTTCCTTGTAATAATCTTCAACGCTACGATTACCTTGTGTAAGGTTTTGTAGCTTTTGGAACAACTCACGGTGGTAATACGTAGGAATAAACATCTTTCGCATGATGGCTTTATCTCGGCCCATGTGGACACGGGTCGTTCACCGTTTCTTCTCCGGCTAACAACTAATTTGTCCCACCATATTATGGCATAATCTGAGAACTCGATGGCCACAAGTTTGACTTTCTTGCTCTCCGAGTAGGTGTGGCACTCGAAGACAAGCTCTATCTTTTTTCCCACTCTAGATACGCCTCTGGATGAGTCTTCCCTTGGAATAGGGGAATGGCCATTTTTAATATTCTTTAGGTCATCATCGATTCATTTGATGCTCTATCTATGGCCTCACTGCCTCTCGCTTTGGTTTGACGCTTGATCACTATCCACATCGTTAAGATTATAGGGATCGTCTTGATGGAATCTCGGCTCTCCACATTCTCGCCTCGGAGTTTGTGGAGTTAATTCACATTAGACTCATTCTTCCAATTATTCCAAATGCTCTTGTACGAGCTCTAGTCAATGTTGGAGCATCCGGTCCACCTCATAGATTAAAGCTTGGTATGTTAGATCGGGTACACCACCACCAACAGGTACATTTTGTAGGGGCCGTGCACCACCTCCTTCGGTCACGTTTCTTTCCGGACTACGAGATATAGTATTTTCCTCACAGCAAACCTCACATGTTCACTCAAAAGAAAAATAAACACTCTGCTTATGTTTCACTTCGATTTTGGCTTTTTTATCACTCTTAATGTCCTCACACACTCTTGCATATTTCCATTCAAATTCACCTCCTAAAGTTCGTAGGTGATTACCTTTGCCTTAACAGCAAATCTTACTCGACTCAGCTGTAAAAATGGATGTGAAGGTGGGAGAGATGTTGGGTAGTAAGGTGGGCTAGAAAGAACAAATTCGAAGTGTGGCTGAACAAGTTTTAGGTAAGAAATTTTGTTTTTGGGAAAAACAACGCTTTTCGAGCTAACTTTCTTTCTTCTCTCTTTTTTTTATACAAGTCAAGTCTCCCCTTTAGTATTTTCAAACTTTGTACTTGTAATCACTCTTTTTTTTAATCAAAATATTATTTTTTGATTTTTTTAATCGATCTAAGAGCTATAAAAACGTAAATACTTACTTAATTTGGCTACCTCTAATACCAAATGATGCGAACCCGCTCGAGTTGATTATTAGTTACGAATGTTCTCGATCGCAAATTAAGAAGTATCGTAATGAAGGCTAAAATCTGAAATGGTTTCAATATGGTCGGTTTTCCAAGGAATGTTAGAATGGATAATTTGGCTAATTTGGGTTTAAAATAAGGTTGAAGAATGAACCAATATTATAGGTGAATATTGACCCGATTCCTATGTCAACACTTAGTGATGGAATGGCTAAAAATAACAAACCGTGACCCACTATCTAAAGAGATAGGAACGAAACGGTATACGGGTGAACGCCACACTTGCTGGAAGTGATAAGTTTAAAATGATTCAGATTGATGCCACTAGATTGAGCTAGATAATTGAATTGAGTCACGAAAGAACAAAGGGAGTTGTATAACTCACAATTTGCTTAAAATTCATAAAGGGTTCAAAAGTTCTGATTACATGATTTGGAGCAAATATTTGTAAGGTCCAACCGAATGGACATGAACTGAATCAGCTTAATTGAGCTGACTGCCAATTAAATACAGCAATAATTTTCTTTAATGTTTCTCAGCATGGAAGATGCCACCGGCCATGGTCTTTGCATTTCTCGAACGGTCAGCTAGATGAACTTGGAAGTTAGCTAAATCATGCAAGGTTCTTATTAGCTAGGATGTATGATAATGAATTAATCTTCCCTAGGCAGCCGAACAAGCATTATCAATTTATTTCTTGTTGTGGTGCACAAACAGCCACCAAGTCTGAATAGCAGAAATTGGGTGGACTCTTAGGTGTGAACTGATATTATTTAACTGTTTAATCAAGTGAGGAAACTCTTGACCGTTGGCTTCTACGAAGAGGTGCTTGGGAGAGAGAAAATAGTAGCTTTTTGGTGCATGTACGTCCAGGTACATGTCCTCCCTTAATACCGTCCAATGAATCTGTTGATGAGCAGCCAATGTATTCAGCCTACAAGACAAAATTAATACTCGGTTTAAATACTATCAAAAGACTTAATTTACACACACTTTAATTTGTCCAAACAATAGACACAATTAAAGTGCCTGAACTAAGACCAATTTAAAACAAATAATAAAGCTGTACGAAATAAGACAAGATTAATGAATTTAAGACATATTTAAAATGTTCAGATTATGACACATTTAAAACTCAAATTATTAATGTTCAAGCCATGACATAATTATGAACCTTAGACTAATTTAATTAGCTTACTATAATAACTATTACCAAATTAATTTCTTTATTCCAGCAATTAAACTTTCAAGCTAAAGAAAACTAGAATTGAACTAGAATTGAACTTTGAGTAGGTTGCATGGCACACTCGAATTGCAAATCCATGATTGATCGATAAGTCCAGCAACGACTTCACCTTAAACTCGATCGATAAGACCCACAATAGCCTCCTTGAACCTCTTAGCTCGAGCACGAGTAATCGGTCCCGTTGGTAGCTCCATGGGTTCTTTGGCAGCCTTTGTGGAGTTTTGAGCCATGATCGTATCAATCGCCATACTTAAAAAATAAATGAGAAGGGAAGTAATAAGATTGGATAGGTTTGAATTCCAAAAGAAAACAATCTTGATAATTTTAGGTTTAAGTTCATTAAGACAAATAGATTTAACACTCAAAGATATATTAAAATGTTCATTTATCTCTTATACAACAAATGGACAAATATATATAGGACCCTAACAAACAAATGGTCATTTCAACCATTAATGTGAATACATGAACCTATGTTGTGCATGTATTTCCTCATTCAATGAATGATCGAATGGTCATATTCTTCTCCTCTAGATGTTTATGAGTATTGGGTATGTATGAAGGGTCAAATTCTTCTCCGTTGCAAGTGCATCATTTTCTGACGTGCATGTATCTTGAAGTGCATGTATGGTTATGGGCAACGTACAATTTTAAAGGTCACAAACGTCTCCCATTGGTAATGCATGAATTTGGATGTACATCCCCTTTTCCAATGTATCTACCAAATTTAAAGTACAACAATTAAATTTGTACATGAACATAGCAAGTTCATCCCCCCTTGTAGGTGCATGTGCTTGGATGTTCTTCCCTTTTGTATCATTAATGAAAAATCAAATGCATCGCCCCTTATTGTTCATGCATTATGTTGTCAAACCAAACAACCATATGAGTCTCCCTTGTTGCACCGTCCATTAATGCATGAACTCTTACGACTTAAGTTATATTCCATGCATTAATTTGAAGTACAAGCCGAATGGTTATGCAGACCCATGGTAGCTTAACATTATACCTGAAAATCACTATAACAAGACTGATTAGCAAACTACCAAAACACACAAACAAAGATAAAACATAAGCAATGAAAATTGGAGTAAAAGGCTATGATACTTAGTTAATGAAATGAAAGTAAACATGTTTTGGACACAAAATAAGCATGATAACAATATGAAACAAACAAAAATAAGTTATGAAACATGAAAAAAATATATAAAAAAATCCATAACTAATAACAATGCAACTTGAAGCTCAAATAGCTAAGTGGTTCAATATTATGGCCCAAATAGTAGTGTCTAAGGATGTTTCATCTTGCATTTGGTCCCCTCAATTTTGAGCCAATCTTCATGGTTGGACCCAACTTGTGTTACGGTGCTAAAATCCCAATTTGACCCTTTAATTTGTGGCCCATTACTGAAACTAGATTGGGTCTTGGCCCAATCAAAGGCCCACGTGGTTAGGTTCACATCATCCCCTCCCTCTTTAAGGTGATTCGTCCTCAAATCGTACCATTTTCTAAAAAAACACCTTTACAAGTAAAACTAGTATAAGCTCGTGCAATCTCTTCTTCTCTGAAAGGATCTTCCTTTACATCATTACCTCCACCGGCACAAAACAAATCAGAGATATTGCAAATGAAAACAATACATTTACCTTGATCCCTCTTTAAAACTGCGTATAAAAGAAAACTCCAAGGTCAAAGACATGATTTTCCTTCACCAAATGATCATGGATCAAAAACTTCTTTTTCAAAAACAAAGAATAAACATTGAGCTTAAGAAAATTCTTCACACAATTATTCAAAATGACTTTATGAGGCTTGAATCCCCTCAACAATGATATCGATAAACAATCCCCTAGATGAAACACAATTTTGATCCTCCACATCTTCATGAATCAAATATTTTTCTTCCAAAAACAAACACCCTTGCTAAACAAAGAAAAGTTAGGTATATGAATGTTCAAACAAACAAAACCCTCAAAGTTTATTTGAATAGGCATGTACATCAACAACAATTTCCCACAATGCTTAGTCATGAACTTACATAACCTTGACATGATCCTCGTACACGTTGAAATTATGAGTCACAATTTTTGTTGCTCGATTGTTTCTAAACATGTAAACTCTCAAAATGTGATAAATATGAAAGAAAATAAACAAAGGATTTTTGGATATAACTTACAAATACAAAAAACAATCTCAGAAACAAACCTAAGTTATAATTCAGCTAGACCTAGTTTTTAGAAAGATGTTTAACTCTCGAAAAGTTTGGGAAAACAAAGAAGAACTGTGACCCACTATCTATAAATGAGATAGGAACCAATGGTATAAGGTGATCGCTACTATCTATAAACAAGGTAGGAGCCAACGGTATAGGGGTGACCACCACACTTTTAAAATAAAGTGAGAAGGGAAGTGATGAGATCGAGATAGTATTCAATGCAACAAGAAAACAATCTTGATAATTTCAATTTTAGTTCTTGAAGAACAAAAGAGATTTAACTTAAATTATATAATTGATCATTCATCAGTCCTTACAAAGAAAATGACTAAACTATTTATAGGAAAACAAAATGGTTAAAGTAAATGAAGGGCCAAAACAGGCCATTAAGAATGTACATGCATCCAAAACCATTCATGTATCCAAGTTGGTTCATGTGTTGACCGAATGGTCACTTTCATCCCCTTTACCGAATGTACATTCTACCTTTTGTACAATGTACCCTTCGAATGGTCATTTACATCTCCCCTCACCATCCATACCTTGATATTCATTGAATCAGCTGAATAGTGACATACGTTTCCCCCCTCAATTCATGCATCTTAAGTATTTGTCTTCTTTAGTAATGCATGAATATGGATGTACATGAACATGGCAGGTTCATCCCCCTTGTAAGTGTATGTGCTTGGGCGTTATTCCCCTTTGCATCATTAATGAAAAACCAAATGCATAGCCCCTTGTTGTTCATGCATTATGTTGTCTACCGAACAACCATATGAATCTACCTTGTTGTATCGTCTATTATTGCATGAACCCTTATGACTTAAGTTATCTTCCAGGCATGAATTTGAAGTAGAAGTTAAAGGGTCACATGGTTCCATGATGGATGATTAATTTACCTGATATATCTATAAATAAGACTCATTAGTAAATTTCAAATACGCACTAATAAAGATAAATCATAAGACATATATGTACTAGAAGCTTAGACCAAATATGATACTTAGATATCGTAATGTAAGAACTTGTTGTAGAAACTAATGCAAAACAAACACAAACATATGCAATCACCTAAAATAAGCATGGAAATGATTCATAAGACCCAACGTTTAAAATGTAACATATGTAAAATAAAACATAAGATTGAAAATTAAATGTTTCATTTTAAACTTAGGTTTCCACATTGGGTCTTAATAATTGGATCCATCCAAGGTTGGCTCCTTAAGCCTAATGCTTTTAAAGAGGAATGACCCAATGTGCATGTTAATTTCATTAATTCTTGAACCATTAAAGAAGCGAGATTGGATTTAGGCCTAGTCAAAAGCCTACGTGGTTAGGATTACATTAAACCTTCACATTAAGTAGTTCAAGATTATTATGTGAAATTTCATTATCAATATAACTAAACGTGTAACATCCCAAAATTTAGCCTAATGAGAATGTACAATTATATAAAAAAAATAAGGAGTTAGCGAAGTGTTTAGTTGTTAAGTGTGAAAGCATGGAATTTAATTTGAGGTCCAAAGTTCAAATCCTTTCCTTGCAAAATAATTTAATTTTGCAAAATCCATTTTTAATGTCTATGTCGTCCATACCCTTGTAAATCTAGGTATAAATGTTCATTTTACACACAAAATTAGCCTTTAATTCTTTTCTTCTCCGCCTAGCAGTCCCTCTCTTTCTCTCCCTCTTCTTGATTTTTAATATTTTCTTTCTTCCTCTATTGTTATTGTCGCCTTAATATTTAATTTTATCATATTTTCTTTCTTTTTGCAACAATATTTTGCATCATATCCTCAACCATATTGCTTTCATTTTCTCTAACTAATAAGACCAAAATCTAAAATCTTGAACCTCCAAGATCGATTCCTAACGTTGCTAGGAAGTGCCATTGCACCATAGCATCTAGCTTGTGTAAGATCTCTTTCTATTCGATTTATTGTTAAATCTTGTTAATTAAAACCTAAATTTCTAGATAAAAATTTGGGGTATCCACATGAATTTAGGTTCTTAAACCCTATATAGTCACCTTTTATCAAATGGTAATTAGGGAAATTTGTTCTTGATAAATCAACAATTCGGATCGACAATTCGGAAGTGTAAGTGTAGGTAATCGTAAACTAGTTTGTTGTTTTGACATTAATTTTGGGAAAAGGTTATGGATTGATTAAATTAAGGATTTTAATCAAGATTATCTACTGATTTTACATTATTTAAATGTGTTTGCAAGTGATTATTTGTCATCCCATTTTTAATGATTTCTATGTTTTTGAAGTCGTAGCTTAATCTAGCTAGCTAGGGACTAATTTGCAAAACTGTTAAAAGTATAGGGTTTTACCATGAATGTATATTTGTTTTTATGTTTGATGGATGAAACTGAATATTTGATGATAGTTGAACAACTTTTGTAAAGGAATTTCGATGAATTTGTCATTTAAGTATTTAATTGAAAATTAAAACAATGTTCTTAGTAAAATGTGAAATAAATAAAATATGGGGATTACTAGGGACTAAATTAATATTCGACTAGCATGGGTGTGGATAAATTGCATGAATTTGCATTTTTCTGAGTTAGGGACTAAATTGAAAAAAAATTAAAATTTTAAGGGCAAAAGCATAATTTTGCCAAATTATGATTTTTGGATTTAATTGAATAGAGTGAAAATTGAATGAGCTAAATTTGATTATATAGCTCAAGAAAAGCAATGTACAGATTTAGATTGGGGAAAAAAAAAAGTATTGGATTAATCGATCTTATTTCTTCGTTCGTGTTTGAGGTAAGTTCGTTAATTTTAAATAGCATTGAATTATGTTCGAATTAAAATGCTTTTGTGTTATATATTTTGATATTATGACTCCAAAAATACCCAACAAAGTTACGGGGACTTTCGAATCCTGTTTGAACCTAAGGAATATATAGGATACAAATGTCATGTCATCAGGGGTTACCGTATTTCGGGTGCTAGTCTTGTACGTCCCTATCGGTGGTTGAGTTTCTAGCATGTGTTGTGGTTACTTGATGACTTTTGTGAGCAAAGACCGTGTAGCTACGTCCTAACTAACAGCTTGTGTGAATAGACACATTTATGGCTCAAAAGAGAGAATTGATACGAGATATGAGATAATAATGGTTTCGACCACATGTTGGCACATAGTGTGCTAGATTCCCGCATATCCGATATTATTTTAGTGGTTCAATGGGTATGAAAAAGGGAAGATTCGGTAAATGCTTCAATAAGTGATGTTATGAAAGTATGGAAATGTATGAGTTGATAATGTTTGAA